>NC_056739.1:1129686861-1129706861 GCF_019279795.1 Protopterus annectens
GACTACCTTTACAAATTACAACACTGATAACACTCCCACAAGAGTAGACTCAGTGGTAAGGGACTTGGGAACTCTGATCACCATGTATCCGTGGTAGTGAGAAAATCATTCTATGTGGAGCAACTTAAAAGTAAGGGAATGGCATCCATATCGGAAGAGATCGTAATCCCTCTATACTCAGCCCTCAGCAGACCAATAATCGAGTAATGTGCACCCTTTGGCATGTACCTGTCCAGATATCTGCAACAGCAGGAGCAGTCACAAAGGTTCCTCACTAAAAGAATACAGGGTGTAAATAGTATGTCCTATGGAACACCTCAAAGCCCTGTCCCTTCTACTTGGTCTGCTGCAGGCTACTGAGGGGCGATCTATACCTATCCTACAAGGCATTTTCTGATCCAGCTCTAATGGATCTGCTACAGATTCACAAAACAAACAGCACTAGCATTACCAGATCTAAGGATCATCTGTGACATAAACAAAACATGTTGGAGGGAATAGATATGTGTAGCAGAGATTAAACCTTCTCTGGAACAAACTCCCCATTCATGTGAAACAGAGTGCCTCCCTAAGCCTATTCACATGCACTTTGGACCAATGGATGGGAGACTGCAAATTCACCCCTAGCTTGTGGCCTGTGACCCTTATGGACAGGGGCAGTTTGTGAATGCCCTAAGTCACAAGCATATACCAAAGCTGTTATAACCCATGGGCATTGATAATTGGGGAATTTGAGGCATGAATGGCTAGACTGAAAAAAAAGCTCTAGGGCTGTTTGCCTAGTAACCTTGTATGATCCTATGGAAATACTTTAGAAATAGTCTGAAAAATACACTTAATTAACACCAATTGAAGTAAACAATTAACACTAAAAACACACCCAGCATTTCCCCTCTTTCTTAATACAGTGATCTGAAAATTAGTAATAACACTTTACAATATGTACTCTGACATAAACCCAGTATAATGTACACACCTCTCCAAGCTTCTTTGCTTTTGCTAGAAACACAAAGATGTCCCCATTCATTTTTTCAACAAAAGAGACATGATATTCATAGAGGTAATCTCAGTAACAGCATCTTTGACAGGGAATAGATTATTGCCTAATATTATGACCATTCCAGACTTCAGCACTTTTAAGGAGCTGAAAAGGCACCAACTGCTGTAAAAAATTGAAGTTCTATCACATGGAATTATTATTTTATTCCTTACAAGTGTCAGATAGGGTCCTATAGATTCTGTAATATATATATATATATATATATATATATATATATATATATATATATATATATATATATGGATCCCCTTCATATGTTTGAAATTCCAGAACATCGAACCTCTGATCATCGAAGACCAGAAGATCGAAGTTCTGTAACATCAAACCTTGTGAATGGAGATCGCTGTACATTGCAGAACAGGTACTTTCCCGTTCTCTTCACTGTAGTGCGATGTCAGAGTTAGAATATTTAAGTAGCAGGGGGTGAGGGGGTGCAGGGGGGGTTTATCTCCCCCTACAGAAACATGAAATCAGAAGTTTTCACGTTTTAAATTTTTTTTGTTGTTGTTGGTTCGATATTTTGGAACTTCAGTACTCTGGCCTGAGATGATCAGAGTTTCGATGTTACGGAATTTCAAACATATGAAGTAGACCCATCATACACACACACACACACACACACACACACACACACACACACACACACACACATATATATATATATATATATAGAGAGAGAGAGAGAGAGAGAGAGAGAGACATTGGTGATTCATACTCACAATAAGTACTAATGTAATTATCTGTTGATTAAAAAGATTAAAAAACAAATATGTGAATTATTACAAGGCTAGCATACATACTTAATTATAGTTATGAGTTGTTTATTTAGACCAGTATTACCAAAGCTAAATACCACAGCTCTCAATGGGGCAGAGTTGGTTGCTAATTTAAGGTAGTATAAATATTTGGTAACTGAAACCACAGCTGTGTTGGAAATTAATGGCACTGTTGTATTTTAACATTGCTTACAATGACTGAGAATACATGTTCATTAAGCCATAGTCAACAGAGCTGCAATCTGTAAATGCATCGGAGATTAAAACTGCTTTCTGTACAAGAAGAAACAAAAAGTGAGCTGCAAATCAATAATTTTGATTAGTAGTTCATTGCAGTATTGTTTTTTACTGCATTATTCCCCTTTGATAATGTATATTTATTATGCAAATGACACAAAAAATGAGTGACTGAATCAGGAAAATTGAACAGAAATTAAATGCGTTAGATTTTATTTTAATGTTTTTTTCTACGTGGGGAGTAGTGTGGGCTGTTTTGGTGGTGCTCAGAAAATGCTATAGAATTTGTATTACCTTCTAAATTCCCCACAGTAACAAAACAGTATGCTTTTTCTCACTGACAGAATTTTGTCAGTGGTATAAGAAGTCAAATTTGTTCATATTTCTATAGCTGACTTGTAATTCCTGGGCAAAAATTAGGTTAATGTATGTTATTCCACAGTCTATAATGCCACTTACCCCTGTAGGTTCAAGCCAGGCATCTGAGCTAATGGAACATTCAGCACCAAGTTGTCCTTAACTGGGAATGCAAAAGAAAAAATCAGTTTATGCCAGCAGATAATTACATTGAGCATCATGGCTTAGTACTAGTCAGCACAGGCCATGACAAGTTAAAGGAGTTTGTTTTAACTTGCCTGTGTTTCTACAAATGTGCAAGCTGCAGCAAGCTAAATCAGCACAAGAAATTAGGTATGATGTGCAGAATGGAAACAGACACTATAGTAGCACTATTAAAGCTGACAAAGACATGCATTAATCTGCTTCATAAACAGGGAGAAAATAATATGTTCTATGGCTTTTGACAAATTCCTATGGATTTCCTACAGGGGCTGGTATTCAGAACAACATCAATTCCTCCTGTAGGCATAAGAATTCAGCTGGCATATATGGCTGTTCCTCAAAACTGATTCTTCTGGCAATCAGCCTGTGGATGGAGTATTGCCGGTCTTGAATTGACTGACAACCGCTAGTAGCAATAGCCCAACAAGCTGGAAAAAATAAAAAAAAGCAAATATGGCAGTTAAAAAAAGCGGTAGAAGAATCTTTTTTTTTTTTTTTTGTTGGCCAAGGCCCAGCAGTCTTTCTGCATCTTGAAGACAGAACAACAAAATATTATAATTACTTCTACTTTTTACAGAATTTGGCATTGATTTCTACTACATCAGTATTGCATTGTGAGTCCTTCTAAAATAACATTACATGTAGTTTATTTTCTCAGGTAACCTAGGCGCAAACAATTGGCCAGTGAATCTCTCTATATTTCATCCCAGCAACAACAGGGTTAATGAAACTAGCACTGTGCAGTAGAAATACAACCATTAACTGTCTTAGGATTCATCAAGCTGCCTTTCTAGCCGAGGTATACATTGATAGAGTGTTCTTAACTTCATTATGTTATTACTGGAAAAGTAACTTACAGCATTATCCATAAAATACATATGCTTAAACTTCAAGCCAAATTAGTGTATCTTGTTAGGAATTAAGTCTCTCATTTTAAAATGATCTTGGTTCTATTGAAAATGTTTTAGCTGAAGATACTGATGGTTCTTTGTGCATCTATTTGGTTTGGAATACTCCATTATGTCAGTGTTAATATCTTTCTCCTTAATGTAGGATCATTACAATGTTTGATATTAATTGTCTCTGTGATTTGGAGTTCTTTTCAGTTTGAGCTGTCCATTGCACTGTGTATTCCTTGTATGGTCTGATCAGAATTTGGTGATTTAGGCACAGTTTGGGGTATCAGTTGATTGTCAACAAGTCAAGATAGCTGCTATAACAGCTGAACCAGAATATGGTGAGAGAAAGACTTATTACCAGACCTCCATTTTTGACAGAGCAAGCATTCAACTGCCCTTTCTGAAGGCAGGAACATTAATTAATCAGTTAATCAGTCTGAATAACAGGTTAAGTAGACTCAGTCCATTTTAAAACATTCACATAGTTTCAGTCAGTCTCATAATATCTTTATCCATTTTAAGTTTAATCTCTGACACATCCTTACTGCTTTCCTGCTAGCACTAATAGTTTGTTTTATGCTTTTATAATCTAGAGAAAAATAACATTTCATCTTAGTCTGAAGACTTTGTGTCATTCTGAATATCAAGTGTACAAAGTCTGACTATTCTTTAAGTCAAATTCAACAGTTCAACAACTGGAATGTCACAGTGTACTCCAACTGCAACATCACACACCCTTGGAAAAGGAGCATTCTCCTTAGGTGTATGCAACCTTGCATCTAGAATCTATATGAAAGGAGGTGGGAGTTAAGCTAACATAAGGGGCCACAGGGTCACCCACCTGAAAACATGCATTTATCTTATTAATTCATCCATTTCATCATTATCATCATCAACCCCATTTTTCCCCATTTCAACATGGGGTCAGTGTGACATGTCAGCTGTTGCCACCTCTCTTGATTTAGAACTACTCTCCTACTTTTGTCAACAGTCATGTCTCACCATTGCAGGTCTTCTGTCATGCAGTCCATGCATCTCTTAGCTATATGTCCTTGTCTTCCTCTCTCTCCTAAATCTTCTTAATCAAATTGTCTTCTGCTTACCTGCATGTGAGACCAAACCACAGCAATCTGTTCTTCTTGATGTTGTCTGCAATAGGGGCTACTTTGACTCTTGCTCTGATGTCCTCACTTCTTGGTCTGTCACTCAGTCAGAATCCCACTACCCATCTCAGGCACTTCATTTCTTTCATGTCAAGCTTCTCCAGTCATCACTGCTTAGATTTTCATCTCATTCAGAAACACTGGTCACACCACTATTTTGTAAACCTTATGTTTCAGCCTCTTTGGCATTTTTCTGTCACACCCTACTCCTGATATTTTATGTCAGTTGGTCGGAGAACTTCTGATTCTAGTTTTGACCTCTTCATTCAGACTTCTCTTCTTTTCAACTACAAATCAAAGTACCTTGAAGCTGTTATTCTGTTCCATTATTTCTTCTTCTGTGTCAGTGTTCAGCTTCTCCTGATTTCCCGGTTTGCTACCATAGCCACTGTTTTATCTGTACTGCTTCATTCTGTGTGCCTTCAGTTTTGCATTCTGGTCTTCTACCATTTTCTGAAGTTCCTTTTCAGAGTCGGACTGCAGTGCCACATTCTCTGCATACAGGATTGTGTTGACTTGTCCTCTCTGACCTTGCTGATGTAGTCCATCACCACGGTGAACAGAAGAGGGCAAAAATATTAATTCTAATGCAAACCCCCTCCCACTGGGAATACCTCTGTTATACCAAATACCGTTTGTACTTGTGTAACTGGATCATTATATACAGCCTGAACTACTTTTGCCAATGCACTGCTGACTTCAAACCATCACAGGGCTGCCCAAATCAGCTTTCTTGGGGTTTCTCATATACTTGTCAAGTCTAGGAATGACCAGTTGGACTCCTACTTCATCATCGACTTTTTCTTCAGTATGTGTCCCATGGCAAATGTCGGGGCAGTTGTACTAGATACTGATCAGAATCCAAACTGCCAATCTCACATTTAACTTTCTACCGCTCAGCATATTCATTTACCTGGTACTTTCAAGCTGTGTGGTAGATGTTTGATGTTTCTGTACTGCCCACAATTGTGATTATCCCATTTTTTCTTGTACACTGGCATTAGAATGCATATTTTCAAGTCATCTGGGATACGGCTTTCTCTCCACATTGTGATGAATACATTTAGGATCCATTTGTTCTCTAAAATACCCAACATCCTGCATATCTGCTATGACTTCATCTGAGCCTGCTGCTTGCCTTGACTTTATTTTCCTTAGTACTTCTTCTAGGGTGGTTTCCTCTTCCTCTTTCATCATAAGCTGTGCATCATGGGAGAAATACACTTTGTGGGGTTTTCTTGATTAAGAAGCTGCTTGAACTATTTCTTCCATCTGCCTTTGATGTCTTCTGGATTAGTGAGCAGGTTATTTCTGGCATCCCCTATGAATTTGTCTTGCAACCTGATAGTACTTCCTTGCTTCATCTGCTGAGTTACATTCAGGAAGCTTGTAGGGCTTCTCTGATGTCATCTTCTTAGACATTGCGACTACTCTCTTAGCTTCTTTGTTGACCAATCATTATTCCTTCTCAGCCTGGTCAAACTTTTTTGACTCCCACTTCATGCATTCCTTCTTTCTTTTCATAATTTCCTAAACTTCTGCATTCCACCACCAGCTTTACTTACAGGCCTTATTTACATACTTTGTTTATCTATTTTATAGTACTTACATATGCTGTTTAGAGATACTGCCCTTCTTCTTCTGCTCTACCTGTTTTCTTCCTGAGACACTTTGGCCCTCTGTACTTCCATGAAAGTCTGTGCTCTTCCATATGTATTCATTCACTTTTCTATTTCTATATGATTTAATTTGTTGATTTATTGAAAGCTGAATATATGACCTGCCCAGTTCTTCATACATGACTTTATGACTATAACTTATAAAAACACATCACTTTAAAAATATTCATTTCTTCTGACATCTGTAACCTTGTGTTCAGCATACTTTCCATATGAAAAATCAGCTCCCAAACAGCCTAACATTAGCTCCTCTATCATAAAACTTAACATAACGTGAATAAAAAACAAACCACACAAAAGTAAAGCAGAGTTTTTACAATAGTGGAATCCTCCTGTACCCCAAGTACCTACCCTCCACACCCTTTACTTAAATATACTAACATACCAATTGCACAAAAGAAAATCATCCTTAAATGATGAAACATTGGACAGACCAATTACAATCTCATAATCAAGCTCCTATAACAACAATCACTCTCAGGGATATGTAATTTTGGGAAATTGACGATTTAAGAACTGAAGAAATAGATGTCAACAACTGGTAGGGAAGCCATTCAGCAAAATATTCATTTTTGTCATGTAGGAGTCACTGTGTGCTACAAAAAATATCAAAGCGTCTAAAATACATGGGTGAGAGGGAAACTATTCAAATTCCTAATCAATTCCATGCACTGACATTTCTCCAACATATACTTTTTTTGTAAAGTACCTGTGTACATTTCCAATCTTCTGTTTCTTCATGTTTATAGACCGAAACAATTCCAAAACTATGTGAATCAAAGCTTAATAAAAATTGTTTGATTTTCTTACAGCTAAAAACAAAAAAATATATAAGTTGTAACTGCTTCTGAAACCGACATATAGCAAAATCCAGAGGCGAAGCAACACTCACAGACATGCCTTCCTCTTGCTGTAATTCAGGCAAATAAGGGCCTGTAAGTATAAAGCATCTTCAGACTGTTAGAATGACCAGGCTAATTTATTGATACAAATCTGAATGTGAAGAATTAAACATTCTTTTTTTAAATAAATAACTGACAATGTTGCTTTTCAATGACTGTCACAATTTAAAAAGAACCCTCTTCAAGCAGAAACATATTAAGGACCATCCATCCAAGGATGCACTCTTGTAAAGGAATAAAAAAAAAATGAATCAGGTCTTTTACTAAATCCCCTTTCTTAGTCTTCTATCAGCTGATCATTCTGAAATCTGTCCAATCAAATTAACATTTATTCCTGAACTGCTCATTTATTTACTGGTTAATAGGGTTACTTCAATTGGCATACAATATTAATTTCAGGAATGAGCCAATGTAAATTTCAAAAAACAAAGTATAAATATGGGTAGACTGAAAAATATCAATTACAAGGAGCATACAAGATAACAAACATTTCAAGGCAAGGACATGCTATCAGCAGCCTCATGTTGTTGTAAGTATATAATATATAAGTATATAATCAAAAATAGTAAATTTGTGGAAAGCACCAATACAGAGATGGTAAAACCATAAGAACTGCATAAATTTGTTTAAATGGTAGCATTCATATAAAATGATAACCTTCTTTTGCAAGTCATTAAATGCTAATATGTGTTTTGCAGAAGCAATTTATTGCAAGAAAACTTTACCTTGGTAAATGCTATTTTATATCACACATTTAGAAAACCCCAATATACAAATTAAAACAATGGAATTTTAGGATAGAAGGTGGAGTGGAATACTTCATTAAGCAATGATTTTTTGCAAGTTATCATTTAGATACCCAGGCATTTGACTTCACCAGTCTCTCAACTACCACAGGAAGCATATTCAAAATCTAACATCCAAAATCAACTGCCTGCTATTCTGGGCTAATAAAATATCTCAGTTTCTCTTGCTTCCCATAAGGGTAGCTATAGGCAAGGACATTTTGCTTGCATAACTTGAATATAGCCTTTGTTTGCCACCACCTCAATCAAACATTTAACTGCTTTACAGACCTTATCTTATAAAATATGCAGAGTCATCACCAATGCTTTTGGTACAAACATCACTGCCACAAACTAATCAAAGTAAAGGGGCATCAGGACAAGCTGCAGTCAACCTTCGTCCAGGTTACTTGCTTTTCAAATTGCTAAATCAGGACAAGTCTTCTTCCCTCACAAGGAAATTATCTTGACCACTCCAACCTCATCTCAGAAGCCAGACTAAAGGTGGTCCCATACTCCAACCCCCTGTTGTCAAATCACATTGAGTAGATCACAGTTTTTCTCTGCTTACCTCCAAATTACGGCAGACTGTCCCACCTGATCTAACAGAGAACACAGACTACTCTAAATATAGACCATTAATATCTAATTTTCCTCAATGTGACCTATATGATTCTACGTTTTGCTTTCCTAATGTTTTATTGTCACAATTTTCTGATTGCCACCTGTATGACTTTGCATTAAATAAATATCTACAGAATAACTTTTTACTTGCACAATTTTATTTCTTTTGCTTACCTGTGATTGTTCTGCTTGATAATTTTAGTTGTTACAGCACTGAATAGAGCTCAGCATGAGCCTACAATTGGTCATGCTGTGTTAAGTGCTTAACCCAGGTAAATAATATGAATAAGAATGGAGGTAAATGCTCACTGTTCAAGTGAGCTGAACGGAATGTCATGAATCTTACCCTGAACCTCACATTGTAGAACTCTAGCAATGATTTAACTATGTTTGAGTTCTTATTGTCTAAAAGTAGTCAACTCATGTATAATAAACAGTCTATTTTGACCCTGTATACTGTCGATTTTCCCTATGGAGCTCTGATTGCACATTCACCATGCTGCTTGAAATATAAATTAGGTTAATGGATATTTTAACACCCTAAGGCCCTTTTGTTGAAAGCAGCAATGCAATGATTCTATTTTTTTAAGCTTTATCAACGTTTCAGCTATATATATATATATATATATATATATATATATATATATATATATATATAGATATATATATATATATAGATATATATATATATATATATATATGGATCTAGAACACTTGCTCGAAAAAGCAAGTGTCCAAATCCATATATACCGATCACCAATGTGGGGGGCTGTGCCCCCACCATCCCCTACTTAAATATTCTCACTCCAAGGTCACACTACAGTGGAGTAAAGGAATATTCCCTTACTCGCACCGCAGTGCGACCGGCACACCACTCACACATACCCAAAATTGCTGCTTCAATGAACAGCAATTTTGGTTATGTGTGAGCGTGAATTTGACTTTTGGTGAAAGTTAAATTTGCACAAATGTCCGGGTTCTATATATATATATATATATATATATATATATATATATATATATATATATATATATATATATATATATATTGTGTGTGCTTGTGTAAAAATATTCAGTATTTATTCAACATTCTCAGATATCAAACTCACTCCTATAACCCTCTCAAGTGTCCCAATAACGTTTTTAAGTGCTAGCTAAGGCCAAGAAACTTATGTCTATGAGGCCAAATAATACACCAGGCTGCCTGTTGGTCAGCTGGAAATATGACTTGTCTGATCCCCTACCGAAGCTATCAATAGCATCCTTAAAATAGACTTCATGTGGGATGAATGAAGGACAGCAACAGTCATTCCCTTGCTCAGAGGTGAGGCTTCAACAAACCTGGGTAGTTATAGACCCATAAGCCTGGCCAGCCTCCTCTTTTTAATTTCTCCAAATCTTTCGGGTTTATAATACCATGATTGGAATGGACCCCATTCCTAAGTCAAAGTATGATAAAAGTTCATGAAATTAGTATTGTTTCAATCTTTGATGTTAGCCAGAAGTGCTGTTCGCAGCACCCAACTTGTGCCCAGTAATAACTCCTGCAATTCGTACAGTGTTACATTTATTGGTAACATATCTAAATATGATTGTAGATTCTTTTTTACAAGACCCATTGCTCCTACTACTACTGGAACTGTCTGGGTATCTTTCTTCCACATTGCTCTCATTTCTCCCTGCAAATCCTGATATTTTATGACTTTGTATCTGTCTGTATGCAAGACATTGTAGTCACTGGATGTGATGATTTAGATGATCAGTGCTACTTTTGTCTTCTTTTCATGAACCACTGTATCCAGTTTTCTAGCATCTGTCTTTTAAACTGTTGGTAATGAGTGATCCCATGTGATGTAGACTTCATCATTTTCTATAATGCTTTGTGGCTCATGTTTCCAGGGTTTTTCAGCCACTTCAGTACTATAATGTTTGCACAGTCCCCAGTGCAACAATCTTGTCACATTATTATGCCTCTCTGTATACAGTCCTTCTGCCATTAGTATATCACAACTAGCAATGAGGTGTGTGACTGTTTCCAATTCTGTTTTTACAAAACCTGCAGTTGTCTATTTCTCCTACATGTTCAATGGACTTTGTAAACCAACATGTATGTAGCCCACTATCTTGGGCCACCAATATTAACCTTTCATTTCTTGGTTTGAATTCACCTCTCCTTAACCATTCCTGCACTCATTCCAGACCAACATGAGGTTCTTCCAGAAGTTTTCTATACTTGCAAATATATTTATGCATTTTCCTTGTCTTCCTTCTCATCTGGTCCTTCACTTTATATTCTTTCCTTTCCTTTTTGGCACATTCAGTTGCTACCTGATTTTTATCTACTTCTGGTTTTATTTTCCATTCTTGCTTGGCGCTGATAAGCTTCTGCTAGACTAAGCAGGGAAGTCATTTTAGATTCATTCTCCTCATGTCTCAAAACTTTCACTATGTTTGGGTCTTGTGAGGTCAGCAAATATGTTTGCAGACCCACAACTGCAGATCTATTCATGTAATCATTTTCAAGGAGGACCATACCTCCTTCAGAAATGGGAATATATAATCTTAGTATGCAGTGATTTTTATAAATCATTTGGTGAGCATGAAGCATCCTTCTTGTTTTCCTATCTAATCTATCCAACATGTTTTGAGGCCAGTCGATCACTCCAAAACTGTAAGTTAGAACAGGAAGAGCAAATTGGTTTATAGCTTGAATTTTGTTCCTAGATGTCAACGCTGTTTTAGTCTTCTAAATTATTCCTTACTAAGTTTTATTCTCATTTGTTCATGTTTTATTGTTGATCTTTCATCAGTTCCCAAATATTTATACACTCCCTCTTGCTCAGGTTCTTTTATATCACATTCTTGTCCCAAACTGATGTTTTCTTGGTGCTGCAGTTTTCCTGCTTTAAAGGTTGCTTTTGCACATTTATTAAGACCAAATGACATTCTTATATCATCTGAAAAAGTTTTGACAACTTGCAGTTGTGCTTTCAGTTCCTCATCTGATGAGCTATACAGTTTTAAATCAGCTACAAAGAGAAGATGAGAAGTCTTTACACTTTGTTCTTTTCTAGGAGCCAAATTATAACCATGGCCTAAGCTGTTAAGTAGACAGCTTAATGGGGTAAGGGCATGACAGAATAGCACCGGTGACAAAAGTGTCACCCTGGAATATCCCCCTTTGAAATGTTATCCCTGGGATAATAATTTGCCCTTTTTCATGGCTTAATTGCAAAGTGGTCTGCCACCATTTCATGGTCACTGTAATGTAGTCAATCAGTGTAGTGTGTATCTTATACATTTTTTAGAAATCTTTTATCCATGAATGTGGGATACTGTCAAGTGCTTATTTGTAGTCAATCCATGCCTTACTTAGATTCTTCTCCCTTTTACAGTTCTCTACTATGACTTTATTTAACAACAAATGATCCTTTCTTCCATATTACTTTCTTTTATTGCCCTTTTGTTCTCTTGCCATATTTGAGTTTTCTTCTAAATGACTATAAACTTTGTCGACATCAGTTCCAGTGTATAGTTTATATGTCGTCAGAAGGCAAGTTATTGGCCTATAATTTTTAGGGTAGCTTGCAGGGTCACTAAGTAGGAGCATTATTTTTCCTTTTGTTAACGAGATTGGTGTCTGTTCATGGTGCACATCTAAATAGTTCTTACGAATGGCTAAATCTTCAAGCAAAGATGTTAATACTTTTAACCAGAAGTTAGGTACCACATCTGGGCCTGGGGTTTCTAATTAGAGGCTTTCCTTAACTTTGTTTCTATCTCTCTGGTTGTTACTTCATCCCATTTCATATCCTGTACCTTTAAGCTTCTCATTCTTTCTTTTATTTCTTCTATCCATTTAGCATCTTTATGTTCCACAGGATATTCATAAATACATCTCCAAAATATATATATTTTTTTTCTTTTTTGGTGGTCTTTCAGTTCCATTCACCTTGTTTCCCAGTTATCTATAAAACTTTTTTGGGTCATCAATAAATTGCTTATTTTGTACTTTTCCTTTATATTTATCTTAGGTTCATAGGTTCATAGGTGTGTACTAGGCTAATGGCCCTGGAGCCTTTACAAGTCTAGCCCATAGGATTACCCTGGGATCGTGCCACCCAACCTTAGTTCCCAGTGCCTCTGTCGAGTAGAGCCACTGGAGTGATCCCCAGGGTGAATTTTCTATTTCCCATTCACTCATCAAGATTTCTCTTGAAGAGGGCGAGTGAGGTGCTCTGTTTGACATGTATGGGAAGTCTATTCCATAGCATGGGCAGTCTCTGGGTTATGAACCTGTCCCTCCAGCTTGTTCTGTTGATTGTGGTAATGAGGTTGAGGTCTCTGGAGCATGTGCTGTGGTGGGATTGGGATTTCTTTAGATCTAGCATTTCTAACACAGCTGGGCCAGACATGTTTTTGTAAGTCAAGCAGAGATCGCCTCTAAGTAGGCGATATGAGAGAGAGAGAGAATAGTTGAAGTTTTTTGAGTCTGTCCATATAGAACAAGTGTTTAAGGCCTGTGATCCTCTTTATGAGGTACTTTTGTGGCTTCTCCAGTTGTTGCAGGTGTCTAGTGAGGTACATGCCAAATGGGGCATTGTACTCGATGACTGGCCTAATGAGGGAAGAGTAGAGGGAGGCAATGACCTCTTTCTTCCTAGATGCAAAACCCTTATTAATGAGATGTGCCACATAGAAGGACTTTCTGACCACAGTGGCAATGTGGTGGTCAAAAGAGAGGTTGCTGTCAACCTATGTTCCCAGATCTCTTATAACTCCTTCTGCATTCAGTGGACTACCATCGATGTGGTAATTCATGGGAACCAGGTTTTTCCACCAGTCGTTGGTCTCAGTGAGGCCTTTCTGTAGGATGTCAACATCACTTGGGGAGTTAATAATAGCTCCCAACTTGCAATTGTCTGTGAACTGTGTCAGCCAGGGTCCCTTCGTGTTGGTCTGGACTTCACAGAAGTAGATATAAAACAGGAGAGGACCCAGTACCACACTCTGTGGGACTCCACTCATGACAGGTCAGCAGTCTGACTTGGAGTCAGCTACTTTCACACTGTGGGTTCTATCTGTGAGCTAGTTTACAACCTACCTAGTGATATAGGGGTTGATGCCTAGGTTAGTGAGTTTTTCTATGATTACTGAGTGGGGAATGGTATCAAAGGCCTTGGTCAGATCAAGGTAGGCTGTATGAACCACCTTGCCTTCATCCACAGCTCTGGTGACTGACTCATAGAAGTTGACCAGGTTGAGCAGGCATGATCTACCCTTCATAAAACCAAACTGTGTGGGATCAAGAGTTTGGAGATTCCCTGTATCCTTGTTTATTAGGTCAATAATGATGTGATCCATACCTTTGCATATCAGACTCGTCAGGCTAAATGAGCGATAGTTTACAGGGTCTGTAGTCACTCCTCCTTTGTGGAGAGGGATGACTGTAGCAGTCCACCATTCAGTATGGACAAAGCTTGAGGTGAGGCTGTGATTGAACAGGGCACACAGGTGTGGTGCCAGTTCACTCTGTAGTTCATGTAGAACACAGCCAGGGATATATTCATGTCCTATAGAAGTTGTATTCTTGGCCTTATACAGTGCTGTTTAAACCTGTGCAGCAGTAATACTGGGTGCCTGGCAATCTAATGGTATTGTCATTGGTCCTTTGGTGGGGGAGAGAGGGGTAAAGTTGGCATTGAATCTCTCGGCCAGTATATTGGCAATATCTGTTGGCTTGGTACCATTGTGCAATAGTTCAGAGCAAATCTGGGTACTGCCGTGGTGTTTCTTTACATAACTATAGAAGGCCTTGTGGTTGCCTTTACTATCTGCTGCAATTCTGTTTTCACAGCTAGCTTTAGAAGATTTTATGAGGGATCTCAACTTTTTGTTGAGGCTGATAAGAGAGTTTTTCCTGTCTTGGGACTTCACCTTATTCCACATCAGTTTCTTCTTTCTGTTGTAGTGTTTTGTTATGGCAAGGGACCACCAGATTGGCTTCCTTTTTTTGGAGGAGAGTGTCTTGGTTATATTGGGTATGGCGAGATCCATGCATTTGAGTATGTGTCCGTGCAGTGCATTGGTGTATTATTCGGCAGTCATGCAACTATTCTCCATTTGCATGGGTGCTGTGAAGTTAGCCACCACTGTTTTTAGGGGACCAAAGTTAGCTATGGAGAAGTTTTTTATGGTGATTACCTTTGCGGTGGGTGGGATGGATGTGGATTTCCAAGGTAATTAGTTTGTGGTCAGATCTAACCAGGGAGGAGATGACTATTGGTGTAGAGCAATGGTCGTCCATGTTAGTAATGACCAGGTCAAGGATGTAGCTACCTCTAGTGGGGGTAAGAACAAGCTGGTCCAGGGCATTGGAATCAATGAATTCCAGGAAAGGTTGGGCAATTGTATTTGTATATGAGTAGTTTTCCCAGTTAATGGAGGGATAGTTGAAGTCACCCAGTATGAGAGGGTTAGGTTGGACCCTAATATTCTCTAGGGTGCTTAGGAATCCGGAGTGTGAGTCTTGGGACATGGCTGGGGATGTGTAGCAGGTGGCAACCTGAATCATTGTCTTACCCAGTGTTAGCTGCACCTGAAGTATCTCTGATGCATTATGTTGGGCTACCAGTCTGGAGGAATGCACATCCTTTATGAATATGGAAACACCACCACATTTGGAGCTTCAGCCCAGGTTCTGGGGACAAAAAGTGTGGAATGAGTTACAGCCTGGTAGTGCAGGGGTGCTTTCTGCTGCCTTGAACTAGGTGTCTGTTACAGCACAAATGTCGATGTTCTCAATTTTAAGGAGTGCTTCGAGTGAGTGCATTTGGAAATTTAGAGTTCTAGCACTGAGCAGCATGACCCTCAGATTGAATTTGTTTGTAGCTGTTATGGTGGTAATTTGGCCTTTGGAACACCACCTAAAAAGGCACTATAGGGGTGGCAAGAGCCTTGGCCAGTATCTGGAAGCCCAGGGATGACAGATGCAGCCATCTCTGGCAAAGCATTGAGGTCTGTCAATCATGTCATCCCAGGCAGACAGATACTGTATCCTCTTAGAATGACACCAGAAACTTAGTCAATTGTTGAACTCAATAATTTTCTGCTTGTACTGTGGTATCATTCTGGGTGATGATAGGAGGCTGTTCAGGGCTAGGGTCATACCCGCCTGGGCTACATAACCCGAGAGCTCCTCCATGTCTCTTTTCATGTAGTCCAGAGGAGATGCATCTCAGGTCATTCACACCCACATGTACAATAACAGAGTCATATTTGTACCTGTTGTTGAGAAACCGGAGTGCGTGCATTATGTGGTGGATCCTGACACCTGACAGGCAGCTGACTGTTACTTTCTCCTTATTCAGCCTAGTGAGTGGGACATCAGTATGCCTCACTATCGATTCACCTATGACTAGTGCGTTGGGCATGCTGTTTTGCCTTAGGGGCTTTGGTTGAGTGGCACACGGTTTAGGAGAGTTATGTGTCTCATGATTAGTGTTGCATTGTAGTGGTCGAGTACGCTTCTGCCTTGGAGGTCTCTGCTGCTTGGGTAGATTTTTATTGAGAGCCTTCACAAAGGTGGGTGTGTGGTTTGTGTTTTTATGTGAAGGCAGTGCTGGTGTGTGTTCTGGAGGGCTATGTGTTCCATGCAGTGTGGTGCCAGTGTTGACCTTCACCTCTTAGCCAGCTATTCTGGTCTTGGCTGGAGAGTGCATGGCTTCCAATTTGGATATATAAATGCATCTCTCGCAAGTCTGAGTATTGGGAGGTAAGAGGAGAGGGATGTCAGTGTACATGAGGCAATTGCTACATTGCCTCAGGATGCCCAAGTTCACCAGATTAATAGCAGAAAGCACAGGGAACTGACCTTAAGACATGCCTAGAGGGGCAGACATTAATAATAAGTACAGAAGCTGTTTCCTTGTAAAATGTTTAGTGCTGGTAACACTTTTGTGTGCTACAAAAATTGCTACAAGATGTCTGGTAAAGTGATAGACTAATAAGCTAGTAAAAGTGCAAGAGAGGAGTGAACTAGCAGATCTAAGGGAAAAATTGAAGGGCAGACCTTTTGGCACCGCTTGGAAGCTTACAAACAGTCCTGGATACAGCAAATCTGTACCTGGACTAGACTAATAACAGGAAAGGTGGGAAATATGCACAAACACGGGCTTTTAAACCAGAAAGTTGAAAGAGATGGAAAAACTGCCCAAATGGCTAATAAACTACAATTTATGGGCCATAAACCACTCCTCTTGTTGTAGTTAGGCTACCTAGTACTTACCACTCCCACTGGTAAGCTAGAAGGCTTCCCTCTGACACAGAAATGATTGGGGGCTCAGAAGCTTACAAACAGTCCTGGATACAGCAAATCAGTATCTGGACTAGATTAGTTACAGAAAAGGCAGAAAACAAGCACAAATGTGGGCTTTTAAACCAGAAAGTTGAAAGAGATGGGAAACCTGCCCAAACAGCCAATAAACTACAATTTCTGGGCCAGAAACCACTCCTCTTGTGGTAGACAGCCTACCTAGTGCTTACCACTCCCACTGATAAGCTAGAAGGCTTTCCTCCAACACAGAAAGGCTCGGGGGGCTCAGAAGTTTACAAACCATCTTGGATACAGCAATTCTGTATCTGGACTAGACTAGTTACAGGAAAGGAAGACACCAATCCAAACTACTAACAAGTTGACAGAAAACACCAGGAAGGACCCTGTTGACCAGAGACGGTAGAGTCAAATATATAGACCAAATACACAAATTTGACCTAGGTTTCGTCTTTATTATACAGACTTCTTCAGAATATGAACACATTTAACCACTCCATTGATGTTATATACACTCATACACTACAACAAATACATCCCACCCCTTCAATTACTCTATCAGACAAAGCTCAATCTAACAGGCATATCCTAAATCTAACTTCATTAACCCTTCGAAGTAAAAAACTATACTTTCAATCCATCTACACAATATTGTGTTACATATCAAAATGTGTTAAATACACAAAATGTAAATGTAAAATAAACATTTTCATATACAATCAACTAAACACTGTTTATGACACCCAATGTTCTTACATTACATAACAAAATCATATCATAATGTCTAAAAGACAACAATAATAGTTATCATATAAAAAATATAAAATTAACTTTCATTAATTTTGTTAAGAAATTTAAAAAATTCTTTCTGGAAAACACCATTCCATAACAATAAGAAATAAATAACTTTCTTAAAAAACTTTCTTAAAATCTTTTTTAAAATCTTTTTATCATCTTTCTTATTGTTATGGAATGGTGTTTTCCAGAAAGGATTTTTAAAATTTCTTAACAAAATTTGTGAAAGTTAATTTTATATTTTTATATGATTAACTATTATTGTTGTTTTTTAGACATTATGATATTATTTTGTTATGTAATTTAAGAACATTGGGTGTCATAAACAGTGTTTAGTTGATTGTATATGAAAATGTTTATTTTACATTTACATTTTGTGTATTTAACACATTTTGATATGTAACACAATATTGTGTAGATGGATTGAAAGTATATATTTTTTTACTTCGAAGGGTTAATGAAGTTAGATTTAGGATATGCCTGTTAGATTGAGCTTTGTCTGATAGGGTAATTGAAGGGGTGGGATGTATTTGTTGTAGTGTATGAGTGTATATAACATCAATGGAGTGGTTAAATGTGTTCATATTCTGAAGAAGTCTGTATAATAAAGACAAAACCTAGGTCAAATTCGTGTATCTGGTCTGTATATTTGACTCTACCATCTCTGATCAACAGGGTCCTTCCTGGTATTTTCTGTCAACTTGTTAGTTACAGGAAAGGCAGGAAACAAGCACAGATGCAGGCTTTTAAATCAGAAAAGTTGAAAGAGATAGAAAAAACTGCCCAAACGACCAATAAACTACAATTTATGGGCCATAACCCACTCCTCTTGTGGTAGATAGGCTACCTAGTGCTTACCACTCCCACTGATAAGCTAGAAGGCTTCCCTCCAACACAAAAAGACTTGGGGGCTCAGAAGCTTACAAATAGTCCTGGATACAGCAAATCTGTATCTGGACTAGACTAGTTACAGGAAAGGTAGGAAACAAGAGCAAATGTGGGCTTTTAAACCAGAAAGTTGGAACAGATAGAAAAAACTGCCCAACAATCCAACAGACTACAATTTCTGGGCCAGAAGCCACTCCTCTTGTGGTAGATAGGCTACCTAGTGCTTATCACTCCCACTGAGAAGCTAGAAGGCTTCCCTCCAACACAGAAAGGCTTGGGGGCTCAGACGCTTACAAACAGTCCTGGATACAGCAAATCTGTATCTGGACTAGACTAGTTACAGGAAAGGCAGGAAACAAACTTAGATTTTTTTTTACAGAAAAGCAGCTAAAACAGGACTAGAAACAATTCAATTGTAGTGCAAGTTAGCACACGAGTGTGTAGCAATATTAAAGCAAATACAGTTTAAATAAATGCAGTGTATTCAAACTGTATTCTGAACTGAATTCAATTATTGTTTTATTCAAATCTGAACAGTTAAAAAGTGCCAAGAAGCCCACTCAGTCAGAACTCACAAGGAGTTTCTAGTAAAGTTTTTTTTTTTTTTTTAGTAAAGTGGAAAGAGAGAAAGAAGGAACAGAAGATAATTCAAGGTTAAGAACCTAAGTGGGTTGGCCTTCTCAAATGTTCTCTCTATATTAGGTAGAATGAGCTAGTGACACTAGACTGGGAGGAGTATCCCAGATCAAATTTTACAGTAGGGGGCGGGCAACAGCAAAGCCACCAATTATAAGAACAAGAAACTATTAGGGAGGGAGGGCAGGAACAACATGCAGACACCAAGACAAGCAATCTCAAGTAAATTAATAAATGCAGCAGTTTTGTTAACTAAAACAAAATGCAGACACCAAGACTAGCAATCTCAAGCAAATTAATAAATGCAGCAGTTTAGTTGACTCTCACTAACAGATTAAGTGTCAAAAATATATACTTATAGGCTTCTAAGTTTTTCTGCCTGTGCTGAGATTTTTAGTTTATTTGTGATAGTGCATGACAGATCCTGATCCGTTCTAATACTGCACATTGCTTTTATCACGGCTATCTTTCTAAGTATTTTTGTTGATCTTTTCCCTCTGCTATACTCTTCTAACAGTAACACTTCTTGTCTTAATTGCTTTATAGCTTTTTCTATTAGATACTTCCATGATGGTATTCAATTTCTCCCCTTCCTTTCCCTCACTACCCTGTGCTCTTGTGGTAGAACTTTATCAGTTATTAATTTAGCTGCACAGTAATATA
>NC_056739.1:1129711861-1129866945 GCF_019279795.1 Protopterus annectens
AAATGTAATTCTGTTATCCATTTATATTAATTTTCTTCTACTTGATTAACTATATCTCCACCTCTTGAAGTACTGTTAACTGTTTGTAATATTTTAGAAGAGAACAGATATATTGCATTAGTGTCAATCACATGTTTAGCAAGCACATTAAATTTAATTTTTAATACCATAAACATATTGACTAATACATTCCTTTAACATCCTGTTGGTCTTAATAATATAGACTGCAGTACATGGATTGCAGGTCTGTGAACAAACATTTTTTCCTCTAAGCATCTGCCCTAAAGCCATGTTAGTGGGGTGCATACTACATCTGTGTAAATATGTATTTTTCTTTATTTTTTCAGTAAAGTATAATATGTAATTCACCCAATGTATCTCTCATAACATTAACAACTAAAAAGCATATTTAAACATCTGAATAATAAGGCTCAAATTTCAAGAAGGATTTTGAATTATTTAACACATCAACAAATTCAAATACCTTATTAGCATCACCCTGCCATATCAGAAACACATGATCCACAAATCTGCTGTAGAATAAAACACTAGAATCATATTTATGACATGAAAAAATATGCTCAGTTTTCCATTGTGCCAGAACCAGATTAGCATAGCTGTTTGCACATGGTGTATCCATGGCTACATCTGTTTTTTTGTAGATATAATTAATCATTAAACATAAATATATTATTTTCTAAAACTAATTCCAACAACAAATAAATCAAATTTATATCAATATTTGTAACTGTGTCTATCCCTGATATGAAGGGTCTAACATATTCAATCCCTGCAGAATTAAGAATAACTGTGACTAAGAGAACAAATATGTAAAACAACTAAGATATATTCAGTATAACTAATGCTGGCAGACCATTCAAATAAACTACTCAAAAATGCTTAGTATCATTTAATACATAATGAATAATATTTAGATATGTTCTTAACTGAATTTCAATAAAAGTAACCCATCCTCTTCCAGAAATAATAGCTCTAAAGGGCCAGTTTTGAATATTTTTATGAATTATAGGTAATCCATAAAATTCTCATACAACAGGTTCATCAATGTGAGGGCAATTAAATAAATCAAAATCAAGAACACCACTCCTATGCAGATCATATGCAAAATGTATAAGCTTAGCAGTATAATTATTCAACTTAATATTATTGATAGGTATATATCTGCTGATATAATTATGAGTATTAAATACAGAAGTAACATAAAACTTTTTATCTGACATAACTATAGCTCCACCTTTGTGTGCTTGTTTAATAATTATTTCAAAGTTCTCTTTTAAATTCTTTAAAGCTATACATGTAGAGTCAGTTAAATTATTATGTAGCAATGAGTTCATTAATATCCTTTTCACATTTTCAAAGAAATGCTTATGTTAGAGGATGATGTATACGCACAAAATTGCTGGGGTTCTTGAAACCATTCCCAGTATGATAACTTGGAAATATTAATTTCAGGTTAATGTGTATAATAAACAGGCATAGATCAGTTAGAACATCAACTTTATTTGAGCTGGACACTAAACTAAAAGAAAGTCCTTTGATTAATAATTGTATTTCCTCTGGTTGCAGCACATAACATGATAAAATGCAGACAATATCACACTCTATCCCTTGTTTGTTGGTTTGCTTCTAGTACCATTGCAGTTTTGTTTTCTCATCCCCATCCCCTTTCTCCCCCTCTGCTGTTTGAACATGCTGCACCTTTCCAAAAAGGGTGATTATCAATAGGAACAGTAAGTTCTGGGAATTTATCTGTATTAGCAATAGATACATCAGTAAATGATTCAGCTGGTTTTGACAATTCTGCAGATATATGATCAATACCTGAGATATCAGTCTGTAGCCATAAAAAAATGGCCATTTTTAAAATCATTAAGATTATGTTTCAATTTGCATAATTTGGTGGCTAGCAAACAGCGTTCAAATACAGCATCAGTACTTGGTCATTCTCAGTTATAGCCTCTAAGAAAGATAAAAAAGAAGAGAGTATAGTTAGGCTACTATTAACATACTCAAATAACATTGTCCCGGTCCCCTTCAATAAACACATCACACCGAATGACATTTGACGACCTTTATTAAACTTTCATAAACATAACTTTGTTAGCCAGTATTTACTAATTACAACTGAAATGCAATATAGCTGATTGAATTCCAACATCCACATCCATGTAATGTTAATCAGGACCACATGACCCAGTAAGCAGCATCCATACCTCCAACTCACGTACTTATGAATCAGCGTCCCACTACTCACTTCATTACCATTTATTGAGTTGCACATCCCACTTATTTTACTTATGAAACAGAGTCCCATTACTCACTTCATTTACCACTTATTGAATTAACATCCAACCAAATAAGCAGCGTCCTTACCCCCCACTTGCTTATGTATTGAGCCACCTTTAAATACTCACTTCCCTTTCCCATTTCATTGAACTGACCATCCAAAACCAGAGGGGGGACAAAAGAGGGCACGTCTGTCCCTTTTCTCCACTCACCAGCCTAACAAGGCTGTTCCCCCTCTCTCCAATAAACTTTCAACAACCTAACCACCATTAAGCCATTAGGCCAAACATCATTCTGTGCATCCCATCCTCACTAACCAAAATGGATCCGCATCACCACCTCCTAAAACCCTATCACATAATTAACAAAATAGCCAGTTACCCAAACAACTGAAAACAAACCTCTAATGCCTTTCCTATTCTAGTGTGACAAACCATAAACTTATAACCCTGCATAACCACTACGCATGGACTAAATAATCTGTACCTCATGATCAAAGGAAGCCTCACAAAGATTCTAAAGACATTAGCAGCCAATTGGACAGCCAAACATTAAGCCCAGCACCACTAAAACTACATAGAGGTGACTGCCTGCTCTTATGCCACCTTGCATCACCATTTTACCACACAAATGAATGTAATAACCAAATAAAATCCCTTTAATGTCAGCGCAATAACAATCCTGACATCACACCAACTGTCCATTATAAACATAAAATGTTTTAAGTGGCCATCGTGGCATTTAAGCAACTAACCCATAATGGCTTCCTTATATAATAATCATCCAAGAGCCATCCAACCATTCCTCTAACTACTCGATATAATTACAGCACCTGAAGTCATCCTCACCTTTGCTGACACTCAAAACCTTTCCAGAATGGCTACCTATAGCCATAACAAATGCCACAGAAACTATAATCCCTGAACTCAAACCCGAAGACCAATTATCACACAAAACCCCCTTACAATAGTCAACGTCTGTCCCCCTACCCACTTAACCCCAGCCAACCCATCAAACCACTGAAAACTAACCAATTTCATGATAGCACAATATTATGCTCCCAATTAATGTGCTGACTGCTAGAAACATCTAACACCTGCATAACCTTAAACATCCCCCAAGTCAGTACCTCCTAATACCCCTCCTGGCTAAAATCCTAGCCATGACACAAAGAAACAGAATATGCCAACTTCTGTAAAACTCCAAAAGCATGCCTTGCTTAAACCCTCTATCTCTCATGTAAACAAAGCACCCTGCTCTCAAAATATAGCAAAACATCCTCAAGCCTACAATGCTTCCAGAAACCCTACCTACAAAATTCCCTCAAGCATAAATGAAATGGTTCTTGTGGTACTGCATCTAAACCCTAACCTAGTGTGAAACATTACTAATATCTACCACACCCTATGAACCATATCAGCTTCCTATCACCAGATCAGATCATAGTCTCTCTACAAACACAGTAACCTGAACAGATAACTGTAAATGCACCCCAAATGTTCCACCCAAATGTGACATGCTTAACTGCATACTTACTAAATTAAAATTACCAAAAACCTTGCTACCCTGCCAAAGCCCAAAGCCAATGCAACTTTAGCTGTTGTTAATTCCACCCCACCTAGGTTCTACCCCCAAATCTCCCTAATGCTAACTAAACGCCTACTACACCATGCCCCTAATGTACCTCAAGCATACCCAACACCATAGTAATCCCGAACCATACCACTCTTCCATACCTAAATGAGCACCTGAAATCATGTCATTACCTGCAACCTCACTGACATCCAAGCCAATATCCAGAACCTCCAACAGCCTCAACTGTCCAATCCACTTCCTTCACGTGCCCCAGCTGATAAAAGCTGTGTCTTTCACCGTCTCTGCCAGAAATTCTATAACTCCATCATCTGCAAAAGAAAACAAATTAAGCACCTTGCTGTCATGAAAATTGCAAAGCGTATAGGTATCAATCTCCATCCCCCAATTATGGAGCTACCATCCAGATGCTCAACCCCCATAGTAACAAAATGATTCACATCTCCACTAACCTTTGATGGGAATCAAGCCACTTACCCTGTGTGTATGCGACAACTGATCCCCCCCTACCCATTATGCCCACCCCCTACCCCCTGCAATAAGCTAGCTGACCAATCTGGGAACTCTAACCAACTGTCATCATAAAAGGCCACTCAAACTGCTGTCATAATTAACCACCAATATCTGTATTTAACTATTGCTGCCACTAAATAAACTTAGAATATACCACCTCTGATCGTGATAAAATTAGCAACGGTATAGCATTCCAATTTGTTTACACAAATGCACAATATATCCCCTCATATGATCGTCACTGCTTTACTAACCAAGCCCAGCCTGCCTCAACATTTCCTTATGAATAGTCCATAACAGTCTTTAATGATTTGCCACTAATTCTCAAGGAACTACAACAAAATGTGAACATTCTGCAAAATCTGTACGGTTGAGAGGTAATATACAAACACCTCTTCAACCCACCCATAAATATCACAAACTCATTAAAATTTAACCAACCTTTGCACATTTGAGATTAACATTACTTACACGTAACACTAACTAATGAAATATAGCTGTATTCTTCCTCACACACAACTTATACGTGAAGGATTACAGATCTATTGTGTACCCAACTACCACCTGCTTCTGCTTCCCGAGAGCAACCATGACTCACAGCCCACAAAACTCGCTACCATGTGCTGCAATAAGCACAGAACCAGAACAAAAGAGAGTACACTCATTCATGTAATCACCTTCACCCTCACGCTGACATTCAGCTCTGATATCTGTTTCCTGAATCTTGCCCTATCACAATCACCTTCAGCACCATCTAAAAGTTTTTTTTTTTTTTTTTTTTTATTATTAGAAGGCAGAAAACCACCTCCAGATATTGAAGGACATAATGGCCACAATCCTCCAGCCATCAATACCATCGTGCATGCATGGTAACGGTCACCAACTTGCTCAGAGCTCATGAAAGCCATTTAGCATTTCACTGAGGAAAACCTTAACTGAGCATGACTGACCAACCCTGACAAGAAACACCAAACCCGAGCAAAACACTCAAAACCACACCTATACTTTCCTGCCTCCTTTTTATTTTCTTTATTTTACTGTTTTATTCTGCACCACCACCTCAGGAGCAATCATCACTGGCCTCCATCCAGTCCAGGCTACATGCAACACCAAAGCAAGGCCAACAGAAACCCATAAGGCAGGAACACCAAAGACAACCCCACGTAGAGGCAACCAAAGAAGAGACAAACCACTCAACATGAGCAGCACATAACCAAGCAAACCAGAAATATCCCCTTTCTTTTTTTTTTTAATATATAAATCCCATCGTGATGCCATGCATGCCCACCAGATTCAATGACACACCACCTCAGCCTGTCACAACTGATGGGCACATGGACAACATACAGTCCAACAAGTCAAACAAATATTGCACCAAGTACAGACTGCATCCAATGCACCATCTGCACCCAATGTACAGTCTGCACCCAATGTACATGGCAGAACCAGGCTGGACAGTCAAATGCACTGGGAATCAGTTGAAGCAAGAAGCAGCACACACACCTGAAGTGCGCACACAAACAATTCTCTGCAGTGCCACAACCAAAACACAATGCAGGGCACATGAGCATGACCACCCACAATGCACTGTGGCCTTCAGGCAGCATTTAGTGAGCTCCCCCACACAGCTCCAAGTCAATAAATGCAAGGACAGGTTACACAAGAAGTCAACTACAATACCTAGCTTGAAGTAACTACCACTGGTATACCCTACTCTTAAGGGGAACTAGTGAAATATAGATCCCACTTTACAACATGCGAACAGCTACAAACTTTCTGCATATCTGATGCTGGCAAGATAAACACTTTGCATTGAAAGATTTCAGCCCAAGGTGGTGCGGAGTCTCCCTCAAAGAGACTGATGAATGCCAACAGAGAGGTACCAAGGAGGTGGGTAACAAAGTGTAACCCTACATTATTTAGGGACTTCCAAGATATCCAGTTTGGTATCAGGTTAACCCCCATTATTCGGCTGCAGACTGAAACAATGATTTTTGACTAATGTGATCCTATGTACATCCTGCACATCGTGTACTTGTACTTGTGTCTGACATCGTGTACTTGTACTTGTGTCTGACATCGTGTACTTGTACTTGTGTCTGACATCGTGTACTTGTACTTGTGTCTGACATCGTGTACTTGTACTTGTGTCTGACATCGTGTACTTGTACTTGTGTCTGAGTCTATTTATGTTTTCATTCTTTATTTTTATTTTTTTTTTTTTTTAGGAAACTTTATAGTTGGACAAATGCTTGTGGCAATCCTGATTGTAATTGTAGGTATCTGCCATAAATGTCTCAACATATTCTTTATATTCAGACTTGCAAGACTAATACTGTATCTGGCATAGCAGAGTATTAATTACATTTCTCCTGCAAACTATAGTATACTCTAGGATCCCATCATGACATTTTTCTTATTCAGATGTTATGTAGTTGAATGACACTGACCTATATTAGCTACTCATTATATATATTGTTAATTGTTTTTAAACAGTTTTTTTTTTGAAATATGAAACAGCTTTAGCATTTGTATAATTGAGCATATTATCTTTAAACCATTGTAAATGAGGTTTGGTAACAAACCCATTTATACATAAGAGCAATGTGCCGCCACACACACCCGGGACATGACAAATGAATATGTGCTCAATGATCCTTCTAAGAGCCCAAGATAATGCACCATGATATAGTACTCAACACACAATGATTTGCCAGAAAAAACACAACCGCAAGAAATGGACCAAACACACAGCAAAATCATGAGTGTATTTGTTTTTTTGTTTTTTTTTTACTTACTTCAACCCTCGATGCCTTGCTAATGACCTACCAGAAAACCACTATTCCATGCGAATCAGACCGAAACTGCAAGGCAAAATCTGGACACCCTGTGAACTCCTTATGGCTGAGAGGCATGATGCAGTGAAATCCAACCACAGAAACCATGGACAACAGCAAGAGACTCACAAACCTCCCGCCTCGCAGCTGTTACTGCTTAACGTGCATGCACAGCAACCAACCCTTGCTGGCCTCACATCTTGGCCTGCGAAAACGCAAGCAAAAATGACCAAATGGACACAAAAGGGACAGGAAGGTACAAGCCCCAACCAATGAGACCCATGTCTCCCCCTAAACACCCATATAACTGAAATGAAAAGTTGAAAACCTCACAACATCAAGATTATAAGGCAAAATCTGGATCTGAAGAAAATACAACTAAGAGGTATGCTGCAGTCCAGGCCCCGACAACTACAACCACAGACTAAATTACTACAAAACGGGCTCCACATAACTCAGACCTATAATATTAAATGCTCAACCCCCAGTCTGTATACTCCCTATTGACCCTGCTACAAGGCACCCTACTATAAAAAAAAAAAAAATTAATATACATAAATAACCATTATTCACCTGCCCACAATTATTAAACCAAGGCCTACCTGATACCAGTATACCTAAGTTGTCTTGGACATAAACCTGCCAATTAGCAAGTTCAGACCAAAATGTGATTCCTTACCCAGTTACACTTGCCTAAGCCCCTTAAGCTCCTCCCTACCCATACGTTATTTCCCCCAATCATCCCTCCCTCCCCTTTAACTCTTTCCTCTCACCCCCACCCTCTTTACTCCTACTAATATATATATATATATATATATATATATATATATATATATATATATATGGGTTACCTTCATAACATCGACAGACCATTTCATTGAAACCCATTTCACTGACAGACCATTTCACTGACAACTAGTACTTGCAGGAATATAAGGCAAATAGCAGGGATTTGTCCCCTTCCCGAATGTAGTGCGACCCTGGAGTTAGTATATATAGTTGGGGGGTGGGGGGGTGAAGCCCACCACCTATTTTGGTTTAAAAGAAGAATATAACACAAGAAGTACAGAATTGAAACCAATATATATATATATATATATATATATATATATATATATATATATATATATATACATACATGCACATATATATATATATATATATATATATATATATATATATACATACACATATATATATATATATATATATATATATATATATATATATATATATATATATATAAAACCACTCTGAAGAGGTCCCTGGACAAATTGACTTGTTACCAAACCTCATTTATTTACAATACTGTTAAAAGGCAGTGGGATATTCTACAGGTCGATAAGTTGCATATATAGTTGGTCTGGTACCTAGGAAATGCAGTAAAAACAGGTACACAGTAAAACACACCAGTATTCAGTTCAGCACGCTTTCACCTAGTGCAATACCAGGCTTCTTCAGAACAAAGAGTCAACTCAATTACTTTCCTTAAATAATTAATGCAACCAATGAGATCCGTGAATCAGTTAAAAAAGCAATTCAAATAAAATGATTCATTAACCCTATGTAACCCTCTCAAATTCCATAGGAAAATATAGGGAAATTTTACCAACTCATAGAGCATTGTAATCTCATGTATAGATTGCACATAATTAGACTAAAATATGATAAATGTTATAAATATGAATATAAAAAAAGTTTGTAACCATTGTTTTTTAATACTTGAATGATTTTATGTATTTAATAGAGGCATGAATTATTAATAATTGTATATGTTTGTTTTGCACACTTATTTGTAGGATTTTTTTTTTATACTTCTACTACTGTTACAGCTTTTTATAATGACTTTAACTATTAATGATCATTTGTTACATATGATTCTCTTTTGTTATCATGTTGGTCTATTGCCATAATTGATATTTTCTAACTAACTATTAATTTGGTCCTTGTCAATTCCAGTATATAACTTATATACTGTCAGAAGGCAGTTTATATTTCTTAGGCTGTTTTGTAGGTTCACTCTTTAGAGATTGAAAGGGATTACTATGTGCACATAAATCATTAATTGTTTTGTTTAAAGTGTAATTGAAACTCAAATGTAAATTTAGCTTTTCTAAATAAGGGAATTTTAATTTCCAAAAGTGAGAATATATTTATCTCTCTGTTTTTTCCCCTCTGGATGAATTTCATATCTTCTCTAGACAGATTAGTCTAATATTAGCCTAATATCATTATATTGTAATCATAACAGAATTATTTTTTAAAATTTGAGTAATTATCAGTGCTAAAAATTACTTTATCTGATTTCTGTTGAAAATGCATTTATATACTGATTAATTCTTTGACTGGTAATCGGGGGATAGGCAGGTACCAAACCCCTTTCAGCTATTAGGGCACCATAAGGCAGTTACAACAATAAGCATATATATCAATGATCAAATAACTCAGTTCATCAATACTATATAGTGTAACAATTGCATAACACAGTTCAGTACAATAAGCTAATAATTATCAAGAAGAAAGACATGTATAAGATGAATGTATTAAATCTAGACATTTGCTCACCATATTTGCAAAAATGCAAGAAAAAAATTCAAATATTTTACAAGTCAAAGAAAAAAAACAGAATGTGATTTTTAGTGTTTAAGAAAATCAGTATTAGGACCAAGTAATGTTAGAGGAAAGAAGATGGCAGGTAGGGTGACATGAGGAAAGGTGAATAATTCATTTCCATCTGTAAAGTGTATTAGTTTTACAGTAACAGTCATTTTTAACTAGACAGTTGTCAAAATGCACATTTCACAGTTGTTGGAACTCTATACTGTGTACTGAAGTGCATAACTTGTTTGTGATTCCAGCCTTTACTGGTTAGTATTCCTTTCAAACAACACCCAGCTATGCATTAGAGCAAAGACTGGTGATAATGTACTTGCTGAGAAGACATTTAACAAAACTGCACCAGCTTGCTGGAAGAGCTTTGCTCTATAAGTTACATGAGAGCAGATACTAGAAAGGCCTCCAAATAAAACTCTAAGACTTTTTTTCTCACAGAGAGTAAATGCAACTGCTTTACAGACATTGGAGAGTTCTGAATAAATAACAATAATCTACCATGCTGCCATACAGCCATGTTTTGTTATCATAAGCCATCAGATTATAATGTCTTGTAAATAAATGTGTATATATTGCACATAATGCTGGGATTTGTTATAAGTTATGCTATGCATTATTGTATTTAATGTTACTGTATTATCTGAAACTATGTAGCTCTACTGTGAGGAGAGGTCATGGCTGAAATGGCCCTTGTGGGTAGTTAGCCTACCAAGTAAATGCATAAACAGATAAAATTAAAATGCTTTACTTCCTTGGTCTTTCTCTTATGTTATTAGTCCAATGTTTATTTCTTGGGACATTTTTCTAACAATTATAGTTTGAATCTTTCATATTTCAGCAGCAGCTTCTTATTACATATATAGTTTGCTTCTTTAATGCAGCATTTGAACAAAAATACAGTGTAGCTATATAAAAGGGGATTACTTCTAATGGTCCTCAAGTCTCAATTGTTCTGTATAGTACATCAGGACACCTGGAAGGAATTAAAGACACTCTGATGGATCTTATTCATCCATCATTTCACCATATATATTCTTCCTATTCATCTATCATTTCACCATATATATTCACCCTACCAGCCATCTTACAAGTGCTAGAAAAAAATCCATAAACATTTTGACTTGTTTAGGATGCATAATTATTGCAGACAATTTAAATCTATTATTTCCTAGTGGATTTCATCATTTATTTTCCATCTCTAGCTTTATGAAAATAATATTCATATTTGCCCATTTAAATTCATTTTGAATTGATGTCTATTTATATATTTACAGACAAAGATATCCACACACATTTTAGCATTTTCTCCACTAAAACATCACTAGTTTAAAACTTTATGATCAGCTAGGCATAATTCATGGTAAAGACTCAGAGCACAGCATTAAAAGTCTAAAATTATCCAAAATAGCAACATTCTTATTTTCTGTAAAACATTTCCCTAACCATAAAACACTAAGAAGCCACACTATAAGAAAATTAAATAAAAAGCACAAATTTAACTGATAGAAATCATAGTCACTACACCTCCCAAAAGAAAAATAATACACAACCTTACTTACAGGCAAATTACTTAAACTTAATTAAGCAAATTGAATACAGTACAATATAAAAAAACATTTACAATTTAAAGTATTATCAAATAAAAAAGATGGTCACCTAATCTGTACAGAAAGTCAGACAGAATGGTAACATGAATGGTCCTGATATCTAAAATAAATCCAGACAATAATAAAAAAATAATTGGCCAAACTGAGAAAATAAAATAAAAACGGTAGAGAAAAATTAATATTAATTTAAAAACCTTAAAGCAAATGCCTTTTCTAAAAGAAAAATAAAATACATACTCATACAACAATCCACAGTAAGAGACCAAAGAGAGAAATCTGTAAAGAAAAAGGCATCAATTAACATTTAATATACAATACATTAAATCAATATAGTAAAGCAAACCTACCTATTTCATCATTATATAAATGCATCTGTTGCCTGAAACAAAGCAGAAGAATAAAAAACAATAAAAATCCACACAATAATATGTTACACATTACTCAGAAATGCAGTATACACTTTAACACCAGCTGAAGACCACCATCTGAATGACTAACCCCCACATCAACCACCTACCTACGCCCCAAAACAAAAATACATGGGCTCAGTACATAATACACACCACTCCATTACCTACATTCTAAATTAAGCATTACAATCCCATGGTCTAAATAAATTACTAAACTCATTATACACTGATGCATAAAGTTTAAGAAGAACATATAACTCTTTAACAAAAATAATGAAATAAGCTGTAACTAATTCAAGAATACTGACTGCAACGTTGTTACCCTTCCTTAGTAGCTCTGTAACCCAGACTGAAAGAAAATTAAAAAACAAAAATAGCCTTCACTCTGTAAAGCAACATACTAACCTGTCAACTCAAATTTATTATAAGACTAGTCAACATTTTTCTTTCAGGCTGTTTAAAGCACCACATTAAATACTGAGTACATAGATCAATAGGACCATGCTCCATCACTAAGAAACAGTATCACATACACAGACACCTGTATTAACTTTTCTGGTGGTCTTCAACGGTAGTGCTTGGTGACCTTACTGAGTCAGAATTATTATTTTATGAAAAAAGTAGTGCAACATTTTTTTTTATCTTCTATTACTGCTCTTCCATAATCAATTCCAAGCAGTGTAGATTCATCCTTATTTCAACATATACTGAACATTCAGACACCACATAAAATTTACCGTCCTTTTTTCCCTGGTGCATTTTTACTCATTTTACTTTTCAATAACTTCTTCAACCATTGATTTATAAGCTATATCTCAAGTTTATAGTGCAAATAACTCTCTGGAAGGTATGAAGGTAGGTTATATAAATATGCCATAATATTATTATTACTAATATTTGCACATACCAAGGAGAGTATATGGTTGCTTGCATTTGCTGATGATCACTTTGTGTCCAAAAAGTTCTTCCTGTTGTCTTCATATATTGTAAATAAGTATGTGTAAACATACATTTGTAATAATTCTTCAATCATGACTTATTATGGCTAGGATTTGTTCATCTGTCAGTGCTCTTTTATATGTTAAGCTGAGTTCACCAATAAAATACACAAACATATTAGCACTGCCAGCAGGTAAATTCAGGTCAAAATCCTAAAACAGAAACCACTTACAAAGGCTGTATGTAGTAAAACAAAGATTTTTCAAACTTGTAAGCACTTTCACGCTCTGATGCACTTTCTCAATAAATTAAAATAGCTAGTGATTTGGCATACAGTAGTTCAGTATTTTAAAAGACAGATTTTAAAACTGGCTTTAAAATATAATACTCATTCAAGCCTGGTAATATAGTTGTAGTTGATGTCATTCTTCATTTATATTCAAATAGCTCTGTGAAGTTTATAATGCCACTATCTCTATCACCTGTATTTAAAAATGTACTGTGAAGTTTATAATGTTACAGTCTTTTTCACCTGTATTTAAAACATGTACCATGAAGTTTATAATGTTACAATCGCCATCACCAGAATATAAAACATATACTGTGAAGTTTATAATGTTAGAATGTCTATTGTCAGCATTTAAAACATGTACTGTTAAGTTTCCAATATTACAAAGTCAAAGTAAACTTTATTGTCATTCAGAAATCACACAAGTGCAAAAACTGAATGAAATTCAGTGTCTCTGGACTCAATGTGCAGACAACATACCGCAGTACAAGGACAAAATGACTGACTTCAACAATTGGCTAAGCTTCTGGTGTCATTCTAAGGGGATCCAGTATCTGTCTGCTTGAGATAACATGGTCAACAGACCACAATGCTTTGCCAGAGATGGCCTGCACCTGTCACCCCTGCGATTCCGGACACTGGCTAAGGCTCTTGCCGCCCCTATATTGCCTTTTATAGGCAAGGTTCAAATGACAAATGCACCACCATAACAGGAACAGGCAAGCAAAAACTGAGGGTAATGCTACTCAATGCTAGAAGTCTAAATCTCAAAATGCACTCACTTGAGGCACTCCTTAAAATGAAGAACATATCTGTGCAGTGACTGAAACCTGGTTCAAGGCTCCAGAGAGCACCCCTGCACTACCAGGCTATAACTCATACCACACTTTTTGGCCATGTAACCTGGACTGAAACACCAAAGGTCGAGGTGTGTCCATATTCATTAAGGATGTCCACACCTCCAGGCTAGTTGCTCAACATAATGCATCCGAGGTTATCCAAGTGCAACTAACTCCGGGTAAAACTGCAATCCAAATTGTAGCTTGCTACAGATCCCTCACCATGCCCCAGGATCCCCACTCCTCTTTTCTTGATGTACTGAAAAATATCAGGGTTCAACCAAACACCCTAATAATGGGCGATTTCAACTACCCCACCATTAACTGGGAAAACTACTTGTGTACCAACTCCTTAGCTCAACGCTTTCTGGAATTCATAAACTCCAATGCCCTGGATCAACTTATCCACACCCCCACCAGGGGCAACAATATCCTAGAACTAGTCATTACCAACATGAATGACCGGTGTTCCACACCTGAAGTCAACTCCTCATTGATCCAATCCGACCATAAGCTAAGCACCCTTGATATCCACATCCCGCCCCTACCCCCTATTAAGGAAACCACGGTAAAAAATTTCTCCAAAGCCAACTTCATGCTTCTTAAGACAGAAGTGGTGAATTTCATGACACCCATGCAGATGGACAATACAGGTACAACTGCTGAATCCTACACAAATGCACTCTATAAGCACTTACACGAGTGCATGGATTGTGCTATCCCAAACAGAACTAAGACGCTATCCTCCAAACAAAGGAAGCCAATCTGGTGGTCACCTGCCATAAACAAACTGTACAACAGTAGGAAGAAACTGTTGCAAAAGAGAGTAAAATCTCATGAGTGGAGGAGTTCTCTGGTCAGCCTCAGTAAGAAGCTGAGATCCCTTATAAGATCCTCCAAAGCTAGCTACAAAAACAAAATTGCCACTAATTCTAAAGACAACTACAAAGCATTCTATAGCTATGTCAAGACTCTCGATGGCAACACCCAGATCTACTCTGAGTTACAGCATAACAGCAAGAAAATTACAGAACCAACTGATATTGCCAACATCCTGGCAGATAGGTTAAGTGCTAACTTTGCCCCCCCCCACCCCCTAAAGGGCCCATATCTATACAGGAAGAATGCAGAGTCCCTGTAATCACAACTACGCAGGTAAAAGCTGCACTCTCTAAAGCCAAAAACACAGCATCTATGGGACCGGACAACTTCCCAGGCTGCATTTTGCACAAACTTCAGAACGAACTGTCTCCCCACCTAAGCACCATGTTCAATAATAGCCTTGCATCAGGATTTGTGCCCACTGAATGGCGCACAGCAACAGTTATCCCACTCCATTGATCCTATTAGCCTGACAAGCCTGGTCTGCAAGGCCATGGAACGCATCATCATGGAACTCATAAACAAAGACATTGGTAACCTCCAAACTCTGGATCCCACCCAGTTCAGGTTTGTGAAAGGCAGATCATGCCTTCTGAACCTAATCGACTTCTTTGAGGCAGTCACTAAAGCCATAGATGAGGGTAAGGTGATTCACACAGCCTATCTTGACCTCGCCAAGGCTTTCAACACCATCCCCCATTCTGGAATTATAGCTAAACGTACTAAACTAGGTATAAATCCCTACATCACAAGATGGGTTGCCAACTGGCTGACTGACAGAACCCACACTGTAAAAGTTGCAGACTCCAAATCTGACCACAAACCAGTGACAAGTGGAGTACCAAAGGGTTCAGTCCTGGGACCTCTCCTGTTTGGTATCTACTTCTCTGAAGTACAGGCTAACACAGAAGGCCTCTGGCTAATGAAGTTCACAGATGACTGCAAACTAGGAGCCATAGTCAAGTCCCCAAATGATGTGGACATCCTACAGAAGGGCCTCACTGAGACAGATGCCTGGTGTCAGAGCCATGGCCTCAAGCTCAATGCCAAAAAGTGCAGTGTCATCCCCTTTGATAAAAACTCTGTACCCATAAATTACCACATAGGCAGCAATCTACTTAACACTGAATGTGTGATAAGAGACCTTGGGACCCCAGGTGGACAGTAGTCTCTCCTTTGAAAGTTACATCACCACAGTAGTCAGGAAGTCCTTCTATGTGGCACACCTCATCATAAAAGGGTTCTCATCCAGGAAAAAAGAGGTTATTGTTCCCCTCTACTAGACACTCATTAGACCCATTATAGAGTACAATGCCCCTTTTGGAATGTACCTCACAAGGCATCTGCAGCAGCTGGAAAGGCCACAGAAGTACCTCACAAAGAGGATTACTGGCCTCAAACAAATGCCATACACTGACCATATCAAAAAACTCCAGCTTTACTCCGTAGCATTGTCTACTATGAGGTGATCTCTGCCTAACATATAAAGCTATGTCAAACCCAGAGCTGTTGGATATGCTACACCTAAAGAAATCCCAATCCCTCTGAGCTACACGCTCTAGAGACCTAAACCTTGTCACCACAATAAACAGGACATGCTGGAGGGATAGATTCCTGTCCCAGAGACTTCCCATAATCTGGAACAGGCTACCCATCTATGTCAAGCAAAGATCTTCATTAGCACTCTTCAAGAAAAATCTTGATGAGTGGATGGGAAATAGGAAATACATCCCAGGGATCACTTCTGTGTCTCTGCTTGACAGTGGCACAGGAAAATAACTTTCCTGGGTGGCGTAAGCCAGGGAACCTTGTTGGCTAGGCTTACGTAGGCCCTTGGGCCAATAGCCTAGTACCTACCTATGATCCTATGAATCTATGAACATATAGACTATTTTCATAGGCATTTATGCATATAACACCTAGCTATTACATCACAGACATGCAGGTAGACAGACTAATACTGCACATAATTAGAAACACATTTTAACACATTTCACAATGAACACTTACTTGCTTGAGACTTTAGTATTGCACAGGTACTTGGTTAAGACATTGCAGTGACCTTGCACAGAAAGAGACATTTGTGTATTGCACTGAGAACATTAGAGTATTGCACGATGGACCTTAGAGTATTACAATGTGGTTAATTTACAAATTTGCAACATGTATTGCACTGAAAGAAGAGATATTTGCACTGAAAGAAGAGATATTTTACTGCATTACTACTGCCCTAGATGGCCTATATATTACAGTCATGGTGAATATTGCACTAAGTATTAGATAAGACTGGTAACCATGGTAATGCACAATTTGAGACAGTTTCTACTGACCCAGTTGGGCATCATGGGGTGTAGTGGTTAGAGTTCAGCAGCCTGATGACATTAGGGAAGAAGCTGTTCCTGAATCTCGTAGTTCTGCAACATATGCTTCGGAAGCGCTTTCCAGATGATAGATGCAGAAACAGTCTGTAAGCAGGGTGAGTGCAGTCTTTAATTATTCCTCTGGCCCTGCTGAGACATCTGGATAAGTACAAGTCATGAACAGATGGTAAGGTGGTCTTGATGATCCTCTCGGCTGTCTTCACCACTCTCTGGAGGGATTTGTGCTCAGGGGTAGAGCAGCTTCCATACTATATTATGAAGTTGTTTGTCAGGATGCTTTCTATAGTACCTCTGTAGAAGGTAGTGAGAACTGTTGATGGGAGATTTGCTCTCCTCATCCTTCTTAAAAAGTGCAATCTCTGGTGTGCTTTCTTGACTATGGCATTTATATTTGTGTTCTAAGACAAGTCCTCATCGATGTGCACTCCCAGACACGTTGTGCTTTTCACGCTTTCCACTGTTTCCTCATTGATGGTGAGGGGAGAATGTTCCTTGCGATTTTTGCTGTAGTCCACAATTATGTCTTTTGTCTTGTTCACATTTAGTGCTAAGTTGTTATTTCCACACCAGCTAATCAGTTGTTCCACCTCATCTCTATACGCTGTTTCATCATCATTACTGATGAGGGCCACCACCGTTGTGTCATCAGCAAACTTGATGATGTGATTTGTATTGCACACGGCTGTACAATCATTTGTTAACAGGGTGAACAGCAAGGGACGTAGTACACATCCTTGTGGAACTCCAGTGTTAAAAGTGATGCTATCTAAGGAGTTATTTCCTGCACACACTTTCTGAGATCTGTCTGTGGGAAAGTCAAGAATCCAGTTAAAAAGTGGAGTGTTGATGCCTAGTTGGAGTAGCTTCATTACCAGCTAAAGAGGGATGTCCGTGTTAAAAGCAGACATGAAGTCAATGAATAGTACCCTCACATAGGTGTTTTTATTCTCAAGGTGTTTCAGAGATAGAGTGCTAGAGAGATGGCATCTGCCATAGAGCGGTTTGCTCGGTAAGCAAACTGCAGAAGGTCAAGATCAGCAGGCAGCCTAGATGTTATGGCATACTTGACCAGCCTTTCAAAACACTTTATCACTGTGGAGGTGAGGGCTACAGGGCGGTAGTCATTTAGGCAAGATGGTGGAGACTTCTTTGGTAATGGATTGATTGTTGCATCCTTAAGCATTTCAGAACTATTTGCTGACTCAGAGAGTTAGTGAAGATATCCATTAGGCTATTTGTTAGCTGCACTGCACGCTCCCTGAGCACACACCCTAAGATGGTGTCAGGCCTAGTTGCTTTTCTCAGGTTAACTCTGCCCAGTGTACTCTGGACATCAGCTGGACATACAATCTCTATCACCACATTTAAAACATATACGGAGGAGTTTATAATGTTATAGTCTGTATTACCTGTGTTTAAAACTTGCAGTGTGAAGTTTCCAATGTTACAGTCTCTGTCACCTGTATTTAAAACATGTACTATGAAGTTTATAATGTTACAATCTCTGTCACTTCTATTTAAACATGTACTGTGAATTTTTTAATGTTACAGTCTTTATCACCTGTATTTAAACCATGTACTGTAAAGTTTATAATTTTGCAGTTTCTATCACCTGTATTAAACAAGTACTATGAAATTAACAATGTTGCAGTTTCCGTCATCTCTATTTAAAACATGTACTATGAAGTGTATAATGTCACAGTCTCTATCACCAGCATTAAAAACATGTACTGTGAAGATTATAATGTTACCCTCTCTATTGCCGGTATTAAAACAGGTAATATGCAGAATTTAAAGTCATGGGCTTCATTCACCTTTGTCTGCAGTATGATTTTAGTTACAGCATTTCTTAATTCTTCTTTTCAAGGTCATAAACATGTTCACCGATGTGTTCACTCAAATGCCTATTAGTTTTTTTCCAACAGGAGTCACAAGTGAGTTATGGACTTATGTTCAACTTACCTTATCTGAAAAAAAACAGACAAAAAGGATGAAAGAAAATGTCAGTATCCATCACAGAATTTTATATATACAGAAAATGCATACCGGGTTCCCTTTAGCCTAGAGCTCTGCTCCAAATGTAATTAACGAGTTGCCCTTTATTTTATGTCCACTTATCAAGGGTGCTATGCTCACACCACTGAGGTTCATGTCTACCTTCCAGAGTGTACCAACTGTTTCTTCTGTTTTGGTTTGTATATATATTTATGCATTTTTCAGTGTCTTTTAGAAAATTTTACTCTTAGATATGAAAAATAATCAACCATTTCCACAACCTGTCCATTTATTCTAACTGCTCTTTTCTTGTTCCTGTCACCTTGTATCAATTTTCTATTTTAGCAGTTGTTATTGTATTTTTTCATCTTATGAAAGATTTTAACAAGGCAACCTGTCTATTAGTGGTAGAAAAACTAGTAGACTGCATTAACATATCTGCAGTAAAGCAAAACACTTGCCAAGGCTTACATTTTATTTTTGGACTGTCGCCCCACTTCATTAATGCTTTTAAATAAGTCATTTAAGTATACCAAGAAAAGGTAGGGGGTGGTGTGCACCCCTGTCTTAATCTGTTCTTTATCTCATATTCATCTGTTAAACAAGTTTCTGAAGAGATGTTTTTTTTTCCATACTCCAAGATGGGGTATATAATGGTTATATGGTTATAACTAAATACTCTGTTAAGCAAACTTTAAAGTTGACCAGAGCATTCCTCTGTCCACTGAATTTAATTCAAAATTTATGAACATGACAAACGTTTTGTGCCCTAAGAGTAATATATTTTATACAACAAAATAACAGTCAGTCTTCTATGGTCAAACTATTTGGTATAAAGGCATAATTATATCTGTGGATGACATCCCCTACCAACTGTTTCTGTAAGTCATCCAAGAGCAGAATGGAGAAGATTTTGAAGGGGCTTTCTATGAAAGTAATAGGATTGTACATTCTTGGGGCTCTTACCTGTATTACTTTTTATAAATGAAAACTATTATTCCATTGACAGAGGAAAATTCAATTTTGCATACATTCTCAACATTGACACACCATTACTTGTGCACACTCCTCCTCATGCTCTCTATATATGCCCTTTCCAATCTTATACGCAGAACTGTACATCCCTTCTACAACTTAATATGTTTTCTGTCCAATTGTATTTATTGGAGCTTCCATACTATACCATATGATCCCAGTTCTTCTCATTAGGGTTGATATAATTACAGACCATGAGATGGTTAAGGCACATCTCTAATCAAATGGAAGAAGTTAATTTGAGCATAAAAGGATAACTGGCTAGCCTTGTACTTACCTATGAACCTATGAGCCTATACCATACTGTATCATATCATACCATACCATTTAGTCTGTAATCCCTTATCCTTGTCTTTGCTTTTTTCTGATGCTCTGTTGCAATACTCTGTTCAAAGTAAATGAACTACAGATTTCTGTCAAACAACAAGTCATCTGTACTCAGAGGTCTGACTGTATAACATGCTGTCAATGCTCAGATCCTTTCTATCACTATCAATATTTTCCCCACCTTCTTTCTGTAGACTGAACTTTTTTATTTTGACTGATGCTCTATTTCTATTTCTAGTTTCCCTCATTTACAAATAACGACTGGAATTTTTCTTCTTCACCTAAATCCTAATCCTTTCACTATGCAGACATTTCATATATGAACATTATTTACCAAGTCATATTTTTCCCAGTCTCTCTCTCTCTCTCTCTCTCTCTCTCTCTCTCTCTCTCTCTCTTACAGCACTTTGCCCCACCATACCACTATGTAATTGCTATAGTTTGTGTGAAGAAGTCCTTAATTACCACTCTGTTAGCTGTTTGGCCCTCAGTCATCTCAATTTGCTTTTGTACATACTTCTCAACAAATTTGCCATTCTTTATAATGCCCCTTCAATTCAGTCTGATCTGTTTATCGCAACAGTCATAATGTTCTTTTCTGTTTCATACCTCCTTGTTATCTGTTTCTTTAATCTCAAGGTCACACTAAGAGGAAAATGATCATTTTCTGTCTTGATATTAACATTAAGTAATAACAACTGTATTATTTCAGGAGAAATTATAACATACTCAATTACTATGGGAGATCTAATGACCATATCAGCATAGCCATAATTATTTCCGAGAATACTTTAACCATTATTTATGTAGAGATCATGCCATATATAATACTTAGTAATTAATATCCATTTTTATTTATCACAGTTTCCTTTTAACTTTTCCCATAGTCACTGAAAGAGCAATTAATAACATTAAAATCTCCACACAGTATAAGATTATCACCACATTTGATAGCTTTGACAATTTATTGATTCAACTCATCCCATTTAATCTTACATTTTGAGAAATGTTCCTTTTGGATGAATATAAATATCAAATAAAAATAAACTTCTTTCCATTTTAATCTTATTTAAGTAAATGTCAAGGTTTAAACATCTCCTTAGATGTAATCCAAACACATCCTAGCCAGGGACACAAGCCCTGCCCTGTCTCATCCAAAATGTTCATCTCCAATTGCTTACACTATAAAACTCTCATAATCTTCTATTATGATTGTCATAACAGTATACTTCATTCAAATATTCATGGCATTCTAAAGAATTCTACTGTTCTTTAATGCTCCTACATTCCTCTAGTCTATTTAACTCTTTATTTCATCTATTGTTTGGCCTTCAGTGACTATCTTTCTCTTTTTTTTTTTTTTTTTTTTGTTAATCAAAACCCACTCTGTCCAATAAATGTTTAGATTATCCAAGACCAATGATGTTTTTTGAAAACAAAATTAGCCTTGGAATACACCAGATATGTACTTTGGTATTGTCACTTACTATTGTTATCCATCTATTATACGCCACTTCCAAATTTTTTTTGAAGATTGCTTCCAACTGCAGAGTAATACTTTTTTATTGATATTCCACATTATATTTCAGACAAAATAAAATGTTCCATTTTATTCCCAGTCATCAACCTATCCATTGACTGGATTTCATTTTCTTTCTGTCTTTATATCTTCACTAATCAAGGCTTCTTTTTCTTCCATCTGATTTTCATTGTTACTACTTACTTTTTCTCAGATATGATCTATCCGTACAACCTGAAAGCTTCCTTATTTATATGAGCCATATCCCTAGCTAATCTAACTGAAAACTTCAGTCTCCAACTAGCATTATGTTTTCCATATTTCTTTAATGAAATTAAATTGTTTCTTCGTACTTTGTTACCAAGGACAAGACTGATCAGAATCTCAAAAAAAATCTTCTTTCCAGGCAATCCAAGGTACCAAGGTTTATACATGGCTTCAGGCCATTTCACAGTACTACTACTGCCCTTTTATCCTTATCTGACTGTATAAACAAAAATCGCAATAACAACACTCTATCCTCAGCCCTCTTTATTGATCTCTCTAAAGCCTTCAATATGGTCAACCACCAACTTCTCATAAACATACTCAAAAACCTATCTCTTGATGCACTGGCTATACAATGGTTTCAATCCTACTTAAACAATAGGCAACAAGCAGTTCTATGGGAGAACAACTTATCTCCCCATTGAACTCGGTGTCCCCCAAGGTTCTATACTTGGACCTCTTCTATTTTCTATTTTCATCAATGACCTGCATACTGTAATTCCTCAAGCTTCCATAATACAATATGCCGATGACTCCACATTAATATGCTCAGCCCCAACTCCATCAGACCTTCAGTCTCTCACCCAAAAAGTGTTTAACATAGTTGAGGAATGGTTACTACACCAGTGCCTCATCCTGAACCCCAAAAAAACCAAACTCCTACTTTTTACTCCCACCAATAGGGCCACACCACTACACTTTACTGTCACATCGAACAATGGAACCATCACATCCCCCGACTCTACCACAAAACTCCTAGGGGTACTAATTGACAATAACCTTAACTTTGATAGTCACACTAACAATACCATAAAAACAGTCAACAAAAAACTAGGCTCCTTCTATAGAATCAAATCATTTCTTACCCCACTAGCAAGATCTACTATTGCCCAGACCCACTTAATCTCTACCCTCCTCTATGCCTCCGCTATATATACTAACCTCTCAAAAAACAACATGAACAAACTGGCTGTCTCCTATAACAATATTGCTAGATTTGCAACAGGCTCTATATTCAGATCCCATCACTGTATTAATTATGAACAACTAGGTTGGCTAGAGTTACCAAATCTACTTCTATTTAAACAATTAACATTTGCCTACAAAATCCTGTATCAGCCTAATAACACACCTATTCTTACCAACCTTATCACCCCCTACATCAACCTTAAGACCCTATGCTCATCTAATAAAATACTAGTACAAATAGGCAAAACTTACGATAAGGCTGGGGACTCTCTGTTCTCTAATACCGTGGGTAAAACCTGGAACTCTCTCCCAGTGACTTGACCTCCCTTTCTTCACTAACTCAATTTAAAATCAGGCTTAAAACCTACCTCAAATCCCATTGGTTATGCACCTGTATGAACCCAGACTAACCTCTCATGTCAGTGTTTTGTTTTTCACAAAGATACCTGTCTTAATACTGTATTTACTAACTGCCTAATGAAAACCATAAATATAACAGGCCTTAAAATTGATTAGATTCTCTATCTATATCCAAAAATGTCTTTCAGACTACCTACTATGTTAACACAAGATACTTATCATAAGATTCTGCAATCAAATGTGTTTTGAAGTGAACATATTTCCTTATGTTCTACTCTACTCACATCTATATGATCTTTCATGTATCAAATAGCTTAATTTTGTATTGTACTTGCACCTGTGAAATTTTGTTTTGTTTTTATATACAATATTGTACTTTACTTTCGAGGAGCTTTTCTCCCCGGGCCTCTGCTGAAAATGGACATGTATCCAGCTGGACTAGCCCGGTCAACAAATGTAAAATAAATAAAATAAAAATAAATACAACTTCTTCGTTTTTTTTTCAAACACAAATTTCTTCTCAAATACATTTTCTTCCTCATCTTAAACCATTGCTACATTGAAATCAGGAATATTTCCTTATAAATTTTCTCTGCTGCATTTCTAAGCAGCTCTCACCTGCACTCATTTATTCTAATATTCATATGTCTGTCAGAATGTGATAAAGTATGTAACTTTTTACCACGATCCCTTAAACTCCATTCCTCAAGACTCCAGTATTAACTAATCTTAACTCTGCAACATCACCTGGTAGAAAGAAGAACCACAGCAAATAGGGCAACAGCTAAGAGAACAAGCACAATGGCTACAGCTGTGGCACAAAGACAATACTATTGCCCATCCACTCAGCACCATGCCAAAAGTAACCTTATCAGACCTCTGTTGGATAAAAATAACTAAGACAAATTTAAACATACAAAAAAAACAATGTCACTCACAGATGCCAAACAAAAGCATCAGCAGTAGAACTCAATGGTTTCTCTCTTCCTGCTTAGAAACCTCAGTACTGTAGCTCAACAGAAACTTATTTTAGCCAACAAAAAGAAACACAGAAGATAAAATTGTGAAAAGGAATAGTTAATGTTACACTATCATATATGTACACTTTATTTGTTTATTTATTGCATTTTTTTTTTTTTGCCATCTGGGTGCACGACACTTGTCAGCAGAGTACCATGGAGAAAAGCTCCATGGTATATGCAAGATGTTTGTTTGTGTCTTTCAGCTTTTCCCAGTTAGGGGTTGCCACAGCGGAACTCCGGTCTGCTAATGATTGGTAGTGGATTTTTACGTACCGGGTTACCAGCCCTGACACACAACCTTCAACGAAGGCACATCCCATTCATGTATGCCTCCACACAGAAGATGCTCTAGCTGAGAATCGAAAGGGACAACATCTTGCTATGAGGCGATAATGCTACCGCAGCACCACCACCACAGTCTCATGGTGTATGCAAGATAACAAAACAAATTTATCAAATGCTATCCAACAAACGAAATGGTACAACATTATAATATTCAGTGTCAAAGGAATCTTGGCAAATACAAGGTTCACCATTACACTGCCACTCATCCCAAAACATGTTTTCTACACGCAGTACAAGATGTTTGATATTAACATCAAACCCTTTTGTGTGTGTGTGTGTGTGTGTGTGTGTGTGTGTGTGTGTGTGTGTGTGTGTGTGTGTGTGTGTGTGTGTGTAAGAGAGAGTGAGAGAGAGAAAGACAGACAGAGAATGCACTCAGAGACATGCATACATATATATGAGTCTATTTCAAAAGGTTGAATATATACAATATCGATAGGCACAATATTGAGCCTGAAACAACGCAAATTCAGAATACCGAAAGCCCAGAATAATGACACTCACAATATCAAAGCATATGCTGATAGACTGGTTGAATGCTGTCCAATACACTCGAGCCTGTGAAATAACCAAAATAAGAGAGCACCTACTGAAAATCATATAATATCCTGAACCACAAATGTCCATCGTGTCAAGTAAAGGTATAGAAAAGCAATACCCAACCGTACCAGTGCATGTAGAAAATAAAATATAGCCGCATATAGTGTTTTCACTTAATTGCCTAAAGCATATGCATTCAAAATGAAATATAATAGATTCAATGTCAAAATGAAGACTTAGCTAGTTTACATTTTCAGCAACATTGCTGTTGCTTTACGGAAGCCTAGCGTGTCCTGTACTGCAATACATAAGCAAACTGATTGTGGTGCTGTAGAAGTTTCATTTTTTAGGAGAAGGAGGACATCCAGCAAACATCCTAACTCTGAGTTTGTACATTCAGTTTTTGTTCACAAGCTAGTACGGACATCACTGACGGTAACTCAGCACTCATTCTTCCAGGAAGGCATCTCAAATGCCTATGCCACACCTCCATGGAATTATGTGTTCACAGAAGGAAGAGGGCATTCAGCATAGAGACATTCCAAGAGGAAATTAGAAACAGTGGGGGGATTCTTGCAAATTCAGTTGTTTATGCACTTAATGTACATGGTTTTCCAAGAATGCACCAGTCAGTAAAGTACCTCAGCAGTTCTTTTTCTTCTGCTGGGAACGGGTCACGTAAATCATAAAATGCAAGCTGACCTTCTGTTAAAAAAGATAGAGCTACACATTTCTTAACAGAAAGTTGGAATGTAATACATAACCCATACAAACTAGTTAGTCTCAATGTCCCAAACTTGAAATTTCCTCCAGATAGTTTGCCCAATGTGAAATAAACAGACTTTTGGACATGGCACCACTGATATTAGATTTTTATACTCTTTACAACTATTCCAAAATCACAAAGTATGTACTTCACATGAGATTCAAACCAACTGCTGCTCGTTAGATCAAATATACATTGTCATATGAAATTGTATCATTTCAATTACTTTTTAGCCACCAGGCAATACAACAGAGAGATAGATTTGGTAAATCCACAGTATTTAACTAAAGCATGAACACTGTACAACTATCTCCAGACATTCCATTTAGTTAAAAATGTTTCTTCCATCGAATAGCTGTACAGTTAAGGTCAGATAGATTAGCTTTTGTACTGAATACTAAAATATAAATATCAGACTGTGCATCACATAAACGCCTTTCAATATAAGCCCCTGTCTTTACAGGGTAATTGTATGTTTCTACATGTTATAAGCTTACATCTTGTTCATACTTGTTATAAAACATTTTCTATGAACATGCTTGACTTGTAGTAAAACCTTTCTACTAGATACAGTAGCAGCACATTCAATGGACGTAGTAGCCATTACATCATCAATGATTAAACATGGTGTGTGTGTGTGTGTGTGTGTGTGTGTGTGTGTGTGTGTGTGTGTGTGTGTGTGTGTGTGTGTGTGTGTGTGTGTGTCTCTCTCTCTCCCCTTTAAACTTTAACAAGCTATATAGCTTCACCATTAGATACATAAGTTGTAACAGCCCTACATTTACACTTCTTTTAATTTACATGTCCAGTATTTTTAGCCTTATTTGTCTATTCCAGATGTTAAATATGGACATCCAGTGCTAACACTTCCTTGCCTTTCTGTGATTGTTGTGTGGCATACACAGAATTAAGTGTGCTGGGTGCATGCTGCGTAACATCCACCATGTTTATTTTTGGTACTTCAATAGTACAACTCTTAGATCCCATCAGAGTAGATTTACCCTGTCTATTATGAACACATGTTTATGTGAAGAGGAAAACTGTTCACAGTGTTATCCATCCCTACACAGCTGTGGTGCATAATTTATATTTAAAGGAACAATCCCAGAATCTAAAATTCTGACAAAAAGAAACTTGCCCTGATACCTCCCAGTTGTCACCATCCACTTATCACATCATCATCAACCCTACTGCTGGTTTCAATTTACTTTGTGTAGCCCTGTTTTCATTCCCTCTGATGAACATAATTAACAATATTCAGTTCCTGTCAAAGCTTTCAGTCCCTGATCACGGGGAAACAATAAGGTTATTGCATTTTTGTATGTGTTTGTGGTGGGGGTGATTAGGCAAGACTCTCAGTGTTTACTTTTTATGAACTCGTCAAAAAGCTTTCCCCGGATTCATGAAGCTTGGCGCAAGTCCGGCGTAAGGCTTGCGCTGGCCGTGCGGCGTAGATGTGGAGTAGATGCGCCATATGTATATTAATGAAGGCGTGCAGCCGCCACAGCCACATGCATAGGAAATGTGCGCGAGTGCAAGGGGCGTATCAAAGTTGCACAAGGAGGCGTGTCAATGTCGGCTTTCGAGGAGCAACCTAAACTGCTGAATATTATATTCCGCCAGCAATAGTAATCGTACCTATCAGTGTACATGGAGACTGAAACGTATGCAAAGCAGAGTCCCTGTGAACAGAAAATGAAGAGTCAAACACAAATGCACGGTAGGGAATAACGGGTCCCTACCCATGAACAAATGACAGGAAAGCCGTGTGCCTGTAGTCCAACGTAGTGTTGATAGCTATAGCATGTGGAAGTGAAACATATCAGATGTTAGCGCGCCACCAGTAGGTACGTCCAGTCCAACGGAGAGGGTCACCAGCCGACCCATAATTTGAGGGAGGGAACATAGCTGTGCAGATGTGTCCATAGCAAAATACACGAGGGGAAATGTAGATATAGGTAGTGACCGTATGTCTGAATCATATCCCACAAGCTGTGTAATAGTCACATACAAAATGTATGTCCGTATTTCACATAGCAAATGTGATAGGAAATAGCATACGCATGTAAACGAAACAGAAGGAGCATATAAACGAGCCATAACAACACGGACACGTGTAGGCCAAAAGGAACAGTATGATCCATACCATCGGTAAGATTACCACCTGTCCCACTTTGCGAGCGACAGTCCCTCTGTGGGCAGATGTGTCCTGACACAAACATGTAAAACTGGCAAATGTCCAGAGAATGTAGGACATAATTCCTCCATAGACATCATGCAATAGTTGTATTAAACCTATTTCACTGGACGTATAATACATAAATGTCATAACAAACAGAATAAGATACCGAAATGCTACAAGAATAAGCTTAGATATAGGCAAGAATTGTAAGTTCTATCTGCCGAACTGACCATGGGTATGTGTCGGCCTGTAAAGTATGCTGTGTTCACCACAACTGTCACAGTAGGGTTGCCACCCTTACAAATGGCCAAAGTGGGACATGTTTGGTACAGACATCAGACTGTACAGGCCGACACATACCCACGGCCAGTACAAAAGACAGAACATAACTGTTTTGCCTACAGAAAAGCGTATTCCTCTAGCATTTTAGTTGCTTATTCTGTTTCTCATAACAGTCAGGTATTTCAGATACAGAATTAACTGTTTAATGCAGCTATCACATAAAATATAAGAAATATGTTTGTCCTAAAATCTCAGGACATTTGCCATGTTGACAATTACATGTCAGGACACAACTGTCCAAAGAGGGACTGTCCCTCGCAAGGTAGGACAGGTGGTAACCCTATGTCACACTGTGGCCAATTGAAAAGGTGGAAACACAACCGTTGACTGTGGGGAGGCAATGTCCACAACGGTCGGACATGTGTAAGGAATAGCTTGGACATAGGAAAAGGTGCCATCCTACCCATGAGTAGAACAGGCTGGCAAAATCCGGAAGTCAGCTGTATAATCCGAACGTGTATGTGACACAGTCGAATGGGTAGTAACCGGATACACCAACCAAGTAATGAAAGTGAAGTAAGGGCGGGTACCTATGTGCGTGAGGTATAGCATGTGGAAAGCAAACATGGCAGGGTAGTCCACACAACCATAAAGGTACCCAACACATGTAGGGTAGTCAATGTGTAACTCTGGCCATGTCATGGGCCAACAACCAAAGTAGTGCTCTATGGAGTGTGAGTAATTCGCGTGTGAGGGGTGTGCGTTTAATGGTAAATTCCTCAAAGGCAATACTTGTGTCGTATGCAGAAAAGGTGAACTGGAGGTGTATGAGGGGGCAGCAGGTGAAGTGGAAAGAAACACAACCTCATGTAGAAACAACTGCAAGACAAGCAGACAGGCCATAGTGTAGAACACAATCCCACAAACATATGAATATGGAAATATGCAAGACAAATGTATAGATACGGCACCATCACATACCCACAGATGGGTCCTGATGGAACTGGCCATAACAAATGCAACAAACCTGGATGCATAATAGCCTACCCAGCATACCCTCCACAACACGCAACCTGCCACCATACCAGAATGTCCACTAAATCCAGCCGTACTTGGTCCACTGGTTTGTTGCAGAAACAGCTACACACAGTGACCCTTATGCATATGTAGTAGGTATTGTCACCCTAGGCAGTGTCAGGATTGCAAACCATATATCTCCTGCAGGTAAACCCCCCTGCACGTTTTCTTGCAGCCACAAAAATCTTCATTATCTAACTTGTTTTGGTTTTGACCAACTTTTGGGATATCCCTCATGGGATGACCAACTTGTGTAAATAGTAGAATGGGTATGACGACATGATGTCCAATCCAGTAGATATCTGGACACAAGTCACAATGTGCAGTGGAGGTCCATGACACTGTTCAGCCCTAAGTGGGCATGCATAACCTACCACCCAGGATAAAATACCTTCCCATGACGCACGTGTCCAGACACAAATAGGAGGGAGACTATAATGCACACATTTGCAAAGTGGAAAATGGCATGAGGGCGAGGAAGACACTACATAAACAGGTCAACCCTGATCAAGTGTGAGGGACACAGACTGTGTGCAGTCGTGACTGACCATACCTGTCAACCTGTGTGAGCAAGATATCTGGACAGAGCTGTGAATATAAGTGAGACAAAGGTCCAAAATCAGGAACAATCTGTAAACATATCTCTTAGAAACATAGAATTTGATAGAATAACAGTTTGCACATTGGCATTAATGTCTGGAGTATGAAGTCTGAAACCCAACTGTCTGTCAGCACGTTCCGACTGCAGTCTTTAATGCTGAGCTACTGCTGTGCCAGAACACAACAGCGTATTACAGAGGTCTGTGCCATATCACTCAACTGTCTGGATATTCGCAGAATGACTAGGGTCACCACCTGTCCCACTTTGCGAGTAACAATCCCTCTGTAGGCAGTTGTGTCCTATGAAAAAAATCAAGACATAGCAAATGTCCTGAGAGTTTATTTCCTAATTTACTTTAATAGTCGCATAAAATGGTTATTTTATATATGAATCCTCAATATGTTATGTGAAGTAGCATAAGCAATTCAAATGTTACTAGAATAAGCTATTATATGTACAAAAAAGGTTAAAGTTCAGTACTATGCATGGCTGTAGGTATGTTTTGTCTTGGAAAATGACATCTCTACAGAACATGTCCCACTTTGGGCAGTCGAAAAGGTGGCAACCCTAAGAATGACCACAGGTTTGCCCCATAGTGTTGGTGTGTGCCTCCAACAATCTGCACCAGTGTGGTAAATAGCTGAGGATTGACGTCAGTAAATAATGAGAAATATCCTGAGTATAAGACTCCACAACCTGCAGAAAAGTTATGCTAATGAAAAACCTAGCATTCTATCAACGTTCTAAGAGCAATCGTTAAAATGTGTCCCTAATTGTCCCCCCATCGTGTAGGTTTTGCACAGGTTCGGTGCTCTAAGAGGTTGAGAGGTATGGTCCATACATATTTACAGGAACAGCCCTTCCCACTTGTGTAATGTACAACTGCATACCTGTAGTCACTTCATGTCCAAAAATAATAATCCCCATATGACTGTATACAGGTAATAGTCAAATGTGAATGTGAACACCCCTCACCGTGGATTATTGACTATAACAACCCCCACCCATAATATGTAATGCCAACAGAATAAGCTGCTGACAGGTGCCCAAACACCTGTGTCTATAAACACAGGTAAAACTTCAAAATAGGGAGATAATCCCTGTCCATATGCTTCATCTGACATTTGACCTCGGCCAGGGAACTTCCGTTCACCAGGTGGACAAGCCTAAACCCAGATCACTACATGAACACCCTGACAATCAAAGACCTGTATGTGGCTGGACTATATGCCTTGGTGTTCTGCATATCCTCGGAGTGATTAACAATGCAGCTGGAGTCCACAGCAGTAGGCAATAGGGAATGTGTAATATGTAGTACCGCCTTTTTCCCAGCAGGAGAATGGATGCCTGTGTCGTAGGTGAAGCGGTGAGGCATATGTTGATGTAGCTAAGTACTATGGGTATGCATATCAATGAAGGAGAACACCAATAGAATAGTGGTTCCGGTATCCGGCCAACGTGAATGCAGTCCCGGTTGACCTACGACCACTGCACATATAACTTGAAAGTGTAATGAAAGTGTTCGTGCAGTACACATATTTAAATATGTAAAGGTGAACGTGTGTTTCTCAGTAGTCCATAAACTGGAATACAGATATGTAACTGTTACAGTCAGAATTATGAAAGTTCACGGAAGCACAATTATCTATGAAACACATGTAACCCACAATAAGGATAAGCAAGTGCGCCTGCGCGTGTGTAATCTGCTCACAGACTAGAAAATGAATGGTGTTTTCCCCACGTTCTATGTACATGACTCATACCTGTTAAACCTGTAAAGTACGAAACCGGACAAAGCCATGACAACAACTGGTACAAATAGGGACAATCCCCAGATATTGCCCTAGCAAACATAGAAAGTGGATAGAATAACAGGTGTGTCACTAGCATGGATTCTCTGAAGGGTATGAAGTTGTAACCTGAAATGTTTGTCATTACTTACCAACGTCAGTCTTTAATGATATGCCACTAACTTGCCAGATAGACACAAGGTTATGAAAAATGGAACAAAGATAAGAGGCAAACAGCTGTACATGTAGCAGAAATCTGTACAGTTGAAAGGTATGATATGGAGATATATATACACATATATCAACAGACATAATCCAAAGCAAATTACGAGATGAGGAATGTACAGACATATGTATATATGTACATATATAAATCTATACACACACGATACATGAATAGATATATATAGACAACAAACATATGTCCCTGTACATATAACACATGTACATAAATAGGTCACTGTATAGCTAATATGGATAGACAGACAGACATGCATGAAAGGAGAATACACCGATGGTTTCCAAACCATTGCCCAGAAAGTACCAGTGTGACAGGGCCTGCAAGTTCTACACATTAAACATGAATATAGGTGTCCTTTGCAGGACCCCAAAAATTGATCCTGTATGAAGTGCCAACCATCATTGATGCAAAAGAAGTCACACCTGCAACTACGATATAGGTGTACATGCAACAGTAGCAGGTGCAAGGGTAATAGCACATGGGTCAATTGAATGTATGACGTACGAGCTGATATCCGCAGAGTGGGGAGTGCTCGGAAGTGTCCTCACACTTTATTATCGCTCACATTAAACATGTCTAATGGGTACTGTGGAGGTGTGTCAGGTATGGGAATCATGGGTATGCAGAATTGGGCCAAGGTGTTGGTTGGCACAGATCTATTAGGTACGCCCCATGGGAGTAATCAATATACCTATGTGGGTATAGCACACGCCTACATTCTCCAAAAAGGTGCAACCCATCTACTGGATATTGTGTAAACCATTGTGTGAAGACGTAGGGACCTATATCAGTGTCATGTAGGCGATTATCATGGATGGACACGCATACGACCAAGATGATAACCATACCTGCCAGAATGTCAGAATAAGACAGCTGGACTAAGGCATAGTACACGACAGACAAATAGGGACTATATTAAATAAACCTCAGACAAAGTCAGACCATTGATAGAATAATTGCTTAGTCAGGAATATGAATGTTATGAGAGTTAGTAATCATGAAATAGAAATGTCAGTCATGATTACCTAACTGCACAGTCAGTCATGGCTTGCCAGCAATCTACCAGAAAGGCACATTATCATGACAAATGTAACAGAATCATAGGTCAAACCCCAGGGCGTATACCCATAATGTGTACAGGTGAGAGGTATGAAGGTAACCCGTCCTAATGAAATGTACAGAACTAGTGATACTAGGTGGACAGGTGAGAAGAAAGACGTCAGGACAAATGACAAAACATGTACAAGTCATAAGCATGTTTGTCCACAAATGTGAATTACAATGTATGGCCTATGAAATGTGGAAGGTTAATAGACTCAAAAGACGTGTCCCTCAGGGTGTCATGCAGTGTCACCGATACAGTGTCCAGTCCCCCATACTCGTACGTGAGCTCTGCCACTGACGGAAAGCGCAAATACCGGCGTACACATAAGGTACATGATGGAATAATTAGTGTGGATAAGCACCTGTTGGCCTGTGTGAGGAATTTAATCCAGTGGGTGGGTGTGTCCTGCAATAGGAATGTAATGGTAACTGGCCTGTGATGGCGCCATGTATTGTGTGTATTGGTGTAAGGAAATTGATGTCCAGTATCAGAAACATACCTCGCAACTGTACGAATGTGCAGATGTATGCCTCATATGTGTGGTGTGTTCCTCTCACAATCTGTACCTGTCTGCCAAATACCTGAGAACTGACGTCATTAAATAATGATAAACATATGTGTTTAAGACCCCAAATCCCTCAGAAAGGTCATACTAATGCAAAACCTATAATACTGTCAACTATCTACGTTTGTAAGAGCAATATGTAGAATTTGCCCCTATCTGTCCCCCCATCATGTTAGGCTTTGTACAGATGTTTTGCACTAGGAGGTTGATAGGTATGATCTGAAACAGATACATGTCTGAGGAAACAGCATTATCGACTGCAAGATAACTCAGAAGGTATGAAAAGCGCTGCAGTAGGAAGTTCATCCGCAGGTATGTACTGACATGTCAAATGACACAGCAGTCTACAGGAAGTACCTATAGGGTGTCACCTTTACCAATGATGACAGTGGGACATACCCACAGCCATGCATACACCACAAATAGACATAGCACACAGCAAAGCCTAGGCCATGATACATGAAGCCTCCAGCATGTATGGATTGAGTGAGAGTACAGCAAGGAAAGATGACTGCCAGGCTATTCAGCAAACACCTGCAGGGGTATGCAAGACCGCCCGTAACACGAACATTGCACGGACAATGTTGCGATTTGCAACATACCCCATTTGTATGTGTAAGCTATGTAAATGATGGTAATTACGTGATACATGAAACAGTAAGCTGTCCATGCAAGAGCAGAGTTATGTGCAGAAATGTACCCGGATGTTATGCGACTAAGGTTTTGCACATTGCTAAACAGAGCAATGACAGCTGCAAATACAGTATGAATACAGTCGAAGAAGCATGCCAATGTCCAAGTCCAAGGCCAGTGGTGGCTTTGTCCATTGGATATCAATGAACCAGTAGTTGTCCTCCCCCGATCCCTGGTGTGGAAGCGTAGCACAGTGCCACGAGAACATGCTGCGCTTCAAAACAAGACATATGGATAATATACATACAAAAGGTAGGTTTAGTTAGATGTTAGTACACCATGCAGATGAATGGCAAGCTGGAGACAACATGGCTACTGCGTACTGGTACTTATGTGTGGAAGCGCTCTGTCAGAGATGTAATGAAGCATTTGTAGGCAATGTGAGGCAAGTGAGGCTGAGGATAGTGAATCACAACATGTCATGCCATATGGGCCAAGCCTCTACCGTGTAGTGTAGGTTAAGGGGACTATTAGAGTAGAGGATAGGTGACAACATGAGTGTGTATGTACAAAACACTGTAACCTCACCGGAGCAGTACTCAGTGGAAGAGACGTGTCATGAGCTATCCTAGGGAACATCAACAGACTGACGGCGTACGCCATGGATACCACCGATGTGACATGCAAACCTGCCCATAGTGTGTCTGAGCCCGTGCGCGCCAGTAAACCCGAGTAAGCATGTGTGCGCGCGTGTTAGCCTGTGTGTGCATGTGGAAGAATGAGTAAGCTAGTGTACGAATAGTGAAGCCCGTGTAATGTCGTGTATGCATTTGTAAGCATGTATGCATGTGTACTACATACATCACACACGTACTGCACACACAGACACACATGCTGCCAATACTACACACATCAGTGAAATGGCACATGGATGGAGATTACATCATCAGAAGTAACAGTGCTGTAAACTATGCTACAGTGATGGTCATAGCTGCAATGCATCATGCCTGCTGAAGTACACCTGGAAGTAACACACTGTGTGTTAACAGCATGCTAACATCAATACAGTGGAATAAAGCCACCGTGTGCAGCAGCACCAGGTTAGTCAGATCCTGCATCAATGTTACACATCACAGGTGGTGGCACAGGTGACATCATATGCACAGGGTGTGGTGTTAACATGTCCAGAACTCTCATAGAGCCATCCAATGTACACTTAAGTGTGTGTGTGTGAGGGACAACGGTTATTACATGGCCCAATGGTGGTGCAATGGGTGTGTGTATGTGATAGCCGTAGTTGTTTGTGGTAAGTGTGTGTGTCTGCATATACACAGGTACAGCATGTGTCAGCCATATACAGGAGGTTGTGGGACAGTCACAGATCGTACAGAATGCGCTACCAAGATTACTGAACACAGCACTCCCAGAGGCAGTCATCTCATCTAGGTGCGTGTCATCATCCACAAAGGCAAAGACGTCGGTAGCAAACTGCTTTGGTGTGTGGCATCTAAAAGCAAGACTGCATCCCCAGGCAGATGGGAGCATGCAGGCAAACACACACACACACACGCACACACACACACTTGGCAGGGCTGGGTGTCGAACATACACATAACTACCCTAACACACTACAGCATGACGCATTTACAGAATGCGCTACCTAGATTACTAAGCACAGCAGTCCCAGAGGCAGTCATCTAGGTGCGTGTCATCATCCGCAAAGGCAACGATGTCGGTAGCAAACTGCTGTGGTGTGCGGCACCTAAAAGCAAGACTGCATCCCCAGGCGGATGGGAGCATGTGCGCAAACACACACACACACACACACACACACACACACACACACACACACACACACACACACACACACTTGGCAGTGCTGGGAGTCGAACATACACCTAACTACCCTAACATACTACAGCATGACACATTTACAGAACGCGCTACTGAGATTACTGAACACAGCACTCCCAGAGGCATACTTCTAGGTGGGTGACATCATCCGCAAAGGCAAAGACACCGATAGGGAATGTATGTGGTGTGAGGCATCTAAAAGCATTACTGTGTCCCCAGGCAGCTGGAAACACACACACACACACACACACACACACACACACACTTGACAGGGCTGGGAGTCGAACATACACCTAACTACCTTATCACACTACAGCATTACGCATTTACAGAATGCACTACCGAGATTACTGAGCACAGCACTCCCAGAGGCATACTTCTAGGTGGGTGACATCATCCGCAAAGGCAAGGACGCCGATAGGGAATGTATAGAGAGTGAGCAGTCTGAAAGCATATTACTGTCCCAAGGTAGACGTAGACAAACACACAGCAGTGGTGTGATCAGGGCAACCAAATATCTATGGAGCACTACAACAACACTACATAGATACGGGACGCGCCACAGACAGTACACCCTTCAAGACAGCAACCAGTGTGTTCAATGTAGGCATCCATCGTGACATTGAAAATGGACATCTGTTGCCTGGATGACCACCATCGCTATACAGGATGTCAATGGCCATGCCCACACGCTTAGTATCACACGTCTGTTTGGAATGTACTGTGTGTCCATCTACACAACGGCGTACTGGGCATGCTCACACAATTAGCAGTTGCAAAGGGCCTTCTTGCATGCACACGGATTCTGAACACAGAAGGGCGCAGTTTGGAATGTACTGTGTGTCCATCTACACAACGGCATACTGGGCATGCTCACACACTTAGCAGTTGCAAAGGGCCGTCTTGCATGCACACAGATTCTAAACATGGAAGGGCACAGTATGGTATTACTGTCCCCACGTACATGAAGGCCACTCACATGTATTGACCAGTACACACTCAGGAGCTATCACAGATGTCTCAGGTGCATATCACAGAGGTACACACCACAATCTACAATGTAGCCCTCGGACATCACCATGTCATTGGACCAGCAATACACAGCCATACATTAACACAACACCATGTGACTCATGACCAGTGCACTGTACATAGGTCTACAGCAACTGTGCAGACTACACATGTACTGACAGGGTTCCATCATGTGTTATGCATTGCAATGATACCACTGTACATAACTAGGTCGGCTCTACACATACCAGGGGCCCTGGGACTTACACAGCTGTGACAGATGACTGTCGCTGTACATCAACAAACACACATGTTTGGCTATGCCATGCATGTAATTGCAATGGATATGTGCATGGACCACACACACAACACATATGTACATAGCATAGCTTTTGCTGTCCTCCGTGCAGACAAGTGGCTACAACAATCATATGCACGCAAATGGACGGTGGGTCCATGGCTGTTGAATGCTAACAGTACATGAGGCAGCAATGTTGACCGAGGACACATTCCCTCTGTACTAGTTACCCATGACACCCATCATGTCATACAACAGTCCATGTGTTATGTATGTCAACACACATGTCCACCAATTGCAATGCATACAAACATGGCTACATGACAGGCATGTAGGACCAACACACATGTACAATCTGTAGTGTGCATGCAGCTGCCATGCATGTGCAGTAGCTGATGTAAGTAACTAATCTGTGCCTAACTACAACATGCAGTTGCAATGCAGCCCCATCATTGACACCTGTATACGGTGACATACTGACAGTACGGTAGGATGTACAGCAGGTATGGATGGATGTGTGTACATAAAGTGGTGATCCACCTGTGTAGATGGATGTTTGCTGGGGACGGCTCACAGGTGTGTCACACGCCATCCTACCATTACATGTGCAAACAGTACGCTATGTTACCGTTACTTGACGGTGGAGACATAAAACCTACACAGTGGTCAGGTGTCACCGACAGTACGTCACTTGACATCTGTAACACTTACATCCTCCCGTGTGCATATAGCAGCACAATTGCTGAAGGTAGCGTTGGTACACATAATGCGGCCAATACTGCTGCATGTCTGTCAGACATATCATCATATAGCAGGTGTATCATTCACAGTACTGCCATGTGTGTTTGCTTGTGTGACCATATATGCCACATATGGTGGGGAATACATCCCAATTGTTACACACCCCTCTACACTGTTGTAGAGATCTGTACATACTGCAGTGTGGAAAGCATGATGTAGGCAGGTGTGGTGTGTTTATCACAAACATCAGCTATCCATATGTGTATGACATTTGTGGTCTCCACAGTGTGTGTTTGTATGTAAGTATGTATGGCTGTCTGGTGCATGGAGTGAGGGTGTATGCTACCATACAGAACACACAGGATCCCTAACCCCTCATGGTGATGCAGTCCACTACCCTGCTGATGCCATTGGTATCAGCCGCACTGGCTACCTTTACATGTTCTTTCTCTGTGTCACGTCATGTGGGTTCACAGTACTGTGACGGTGATGACCACATAGACAAGGGTCCTCGCCACAACACTATGGGGTGTGCGTTATAGTGTTGTTGACCCCGTGAGTGTGAGCATGTTCCTGTCATGTGACAGGGTATTACTGCTACACAGTGAGGCCTCATGCTATCAAGTGGCCTCTAACATTATCATTGGCCAGACCGCTGTGTACAACCCCTGCACCATGTCAACATACCTGTGATGTGACCTGGTATGGATGTCACGTCTCTAGCTACTGTAGCCTATTAAACTGCCCACATGCTTCTGGATCAGTATATGTGTGGACATCTGTGTTATGTTAGACTTTCCAACAGTCAGGCTGAGGCTACGTCTAGCATGCTGATATTGCCATATGTGACTGTGAGTACTCCACAGTTACACATGGGAGACTGCAAACAGTGCTACCTGTAGGCACATGCAAGTAGACCATAAGGAGGGAACCAGGGCATCATTACCAACATCCTGTTACTGTTGTTACCGAGACACATACTGTGAACATATAATAATGCATGCTAAACCTGTACTATATGGTATGTCTGGTGCATGTCACCAGTACACAACTAATGTAAGATACACATCTCTCACTATTCACACACACCTAATGTAATATACACTTCTCTCACTATTCTTACACAACTAATGTAATATACACTTCTCACTATTCTGTACACCCTGTGCATCAGACCATTTGAGCATGTCCCTGCAACAATGGTGTGGATGACAGGGATGCGGCACAGGCTTCATCATATGCACAGGGTGATAATGTTTGCCAGGGGCATAGGCTGCAGCAATGGATGACATCTTGTGTGTGGATAAGGGCCAGTGATATGATTGGACATGTCTGTTCAGTATGCATGTGGGTGTTGTGGTGCCCTACAGATGTCTTTGCTGTATGCATGTATGTGTGCACACAGTTCTGCCTTTTGTGAGGCCTACACAGGGTATTATTGACAGCTCCAGATTGTACAGACCAGGTTGTACAGCTCACTGTGTTCGGCCACGGCCACGTGACCTGTGCCTGCCAGGGGTTGCACGGGCACTACCAGGCAGAGGTACAGCTTGGCTACTGTCCGACGACACATGTCCACTGGAACCATGTCCCCGCTGGGAACATCCAGGGCCATGTCCACATGGCCTGCTGTGTCCTGGGGTGGACAGCGCATTACCAGCTGCACTGCTACTGCTACCAGCACTATGGGAGTGGGCATGTGAGGTGGCATGCTCACATTGACCTGCACTAGGTGGTGTAGCTGGCCTACATCCACGTGGCCTATGCCTCACTCCTACCAGATGTTCCAGCACAGACAGCTCACAGTCGTGGATTGCCATGCCATGGTCAAGGATTCCGACCATGTCACCCAATCGCCTGACCAGAACATCAGCAGTCTGCTGTTGAGCATTTGCCAATGCCTGGATATTGTCATTTAGGGTACGGATAGCAGCCCTCTGCAGCCTCTGCCCTTCTCTGTTCTGCCATTCAGCAAGTGCCTGTGCTGCCATTACAGTCTGGAACATGCGTCTGGTGATACCAGCTGCTGTGCTCTGTCCTGCAGGTGCATGTCTGCCAGAGGTCCTCCTATGAGCAGCACCAGCCACATGCCTGTGTGGCACATCTGCAGTCATTACACTGACACCATGGTGTGTAGACACACCTTCTGTAGCCACCACACGTTCCTGTTCCACGCTAACAGATGCTGACTGTCCTTCCTCTATGGCCACTGGTGATGCGGTATGTGTTGGCAGCAGAACTGTGTGCAGGGATGAGGGGGACATAGCTGGGATGGCAACCATTAGCACATATTCAGCCCCTGACAACCCTGCCTGTACCTCATGCATATGTTCATCACTGCTAGTATCTCTGGGGACACTAACATCAGATGGACCGCAGGAGGGTAACGCACATACATCACCTGTGAATGCAAAGAAAGACTCTCAATTACAATAGACACACACACACACACACACACACACACACACACACACACACACACACACACACACAGACACACACACACACACACACACACACACACACACACACACAGACACACACACACACAGACACACACACAGACACACACACACACACACACACACACACACACACAGACACACCATGCATGTGATTTGACAGGTGGCATGCAGCATGCCTGTGATACAGCAGAGGGCATACAGCTCAGACATTAATAGTGTTAGTAAGCATACCTCCCTGGGGTGCACACTACAGCAAGCAGGTGTCATATCAGTAGCCATGCAGTTCACACAATCATGGTAGTATGCATGCATCCCCGTGATACACCATGTGGACCAGAACAGGATAACAGTACACATGGCTGACGTGACCTTGACATGTAATCTGCTGACGTGTGCATTAACATGCATACATGTCTGACACAATGGTGTCCTGACACATGTACAGCATCATAATGGGCATCACATTGCGGTGTTGTCTGTATGCCCTACAGATAGAATGCATGTTTAGCAAATGTGCATGAGCATGGAAGGGTAGTGTGAGCCGTCTACATTGCTATACAGTGTGAAGTACAGACACTGCCATTGCATGGCATCATGAGGCATCTATATTGCTGTACAATGCATAATATGTACACATTGCATAGCCATAACTGCATGCATACCCATGACATAACTGTGGATTGTGACCCATGATGCTGAGGTGTATACACACCAAACCATGCTGTGTCAAGTGACAGGTCACTGGAGGACCTACAGATGACACCCCTGCACAATTACAGGGTCTTAACTGCCTGGCAACCATGTCCACACATAGTGGACATGTCAATTCACCATTTCCCAGATGACATTGATGTACCACACACACAAGGTGCACAGCTAACGGGGATGTCCTACAGCAGCAAGGGAAATGTACAGTATCTGTGGCCTGATGTGGTGTCAATGTCTGTGGAAGCTGTACAGGTGACTACTGTCATGCTATGACACAGTCGTGATGTTCAACAGATCTTATATAGTAGACTTCAGTAACACCTCCACTAGCTGTACACAGGCTTTTAGGATGTCCAGTGTACCACATCAACTGTATAATCAGTCAACTAAGGCTATAATTGGACCATGTGTGGACAATGTGCAACAGGGTGTATAAACATCACATCTACTGTGTGGCTATGTGTCTCTGGCCATCCTCCATGGCCATGTGTGCACATGTGTTGACCAAATGTGTGTGATGGCCATCTATCTCACATGTCTGTATTGTCTCATATGACATACGCCCATAGATGTCAGATATGTTACCATCCACAGGGCTATGCAGACAATGGGTTGTATGTTTGGTATGTGGGGTATGGGTCATGGGATAGTGTGACAATATTGCAGCCAGAACACTACGTGACTGGGACATGTCAGATGGCACATCACAATGTGTGCACCCAATGCAGGGGCATATAACACAATGGTGACACCTGTGGGCTGCCCATATCACAGCTCACTGTGTGGTACTGTTTGCATACCACACATGTTGTTCCAATGCATACTACATATGCCTCCATTGTAGAACACCTCCACCGTTGTATGCTCAGCTGACCACACATGTAGCATTGACAACTACTGTGGTTTCAAGTCGGTGTATCATTTTGTTTGTATATATTGCACATGGGTGGCTTGTGTGAATGATGGGTGATGCAACCTGTATATCATGACTGGAACAAACATCAAGTGTGTAACTGTTAACTGGCCACATGGCAAATAGATCTATGCTTTAACATGCCTGATACTGATGACATCCTCACCTGCAATGGACTCATGTCTATGTGGCACGCCAGAGGTACCTGTATAGGGGTGACACAGCAGTATGAACATTATCCCTGACTGTCTGACAGCCACAGGGTGCACTGTGCATGTTAACACATTCGCCTGTATAATAGCATATAGTATGCACATGTGTGCATACACAGGGTAGCATACTGTAGTATGCAGCATGTGTGTCCACATACCTTGCATATGTTGTTACTTTACATAATGTACAGTGACACATGCAACTAAATGGGATATAATAGCCATATGTGCAGTACTGACTTACCAAGCAACTCCAGACTCATTGGTTGGGAGACACCCACCTCCACAATGGCAGCTAGTGTGTGTGGATGCTGTTCTGAGGGTGTCCCCAGACTGGCCAGTAGCTCCTCGATGTGTGTGAGTGGGGGCTGGGTTGGTGGCCCACCACCTGTTCCACCTTGTTCCCTGGCGATTGCAGTGGCATGCTGTTTTGCATGTTGTATCAAGTCCATGCAGTGTCTGCGCACCTGCTGGTAGGTGCGGTTATGGCCACCCACATCATTCACCCTCCTGCGTAGATCCTGCCACAGGTCATCCCGCTGCTGGGCATGCTGTGGCACATGGCTGAACAACACCTTGTAGTTCTCATGGAAGTACGGGATGAGGACATCATCCTCCTGGCGGCTGTATGCTGGAAGGCGTGTACAAGGCATTATCTGTAAGACATAATGATGGTGATAGGTCACAGTTTCAGAGATGTACGGAGATACTGCTGCACATACATTTCTATGACATCTAGCACATCTGCACAGTAATCTTTGCAAATCATCATGACACTGACATGACTGACGTGTTTGTGTCACACACATGTAACACCCGTTATGCATTGGATATCATCACCATATATGTGTGTCACCTCATTGCAGTGTTCATACTCCATGTGAATGCTGTCTTGATGTGGGCATGTCTATTTGCCTGCACTGGTGTTTTTACCTATCTGCACATGCCTGGATGTGTCCACGGTACTGCTGTTGACCTTGATGCTGTGTATATGTCACATATCAACACAGACACAGCCTTAATGGACTTGAGCAGTGACAATGCACACATATGCATGGATACCTGTACATGTATGTGTTTTGCCATATACATCTACACAGCACTGTACAGCTGTTCAACATCCTGCTACGGATCGCCTGTGTTGCACATGTGATAGACATGGGGCAATGGCTAGTCGGACGTCATTCTCAGGGATGGTTATCAACCATAGCATGTACGGGCAAGGTTTCCTAGCTGTAACAGACAGCCAGTATGCCACCGCGAGGTGCATCAGTGCCACATTACTGATCCGGACAGTTGATACTACAGCTACCATGCGGCCATCACACCATTTATGACTGGGATCACATGTGCAGCTTTGATGGACAGGGTTGCATGGTTTGGCAGGAGTATGTCACATGTATGGCACAGGGATCTGTCCAGCATGTGGCGATCCTAGTATTAGGACGGTGGCTGTCCATGACGTATGTCTTACAGATCAGGATATGGACATGTAGCATGTCCATCATCATGGTGTAGCAAATGTCTTTATGCAAGGTAGACAGCATGCTGCATAGTGGAGGTGAGGATTGTGAAGGCTGGTATCGCCCATCCACGCATGGCCATTACCCCTTAAAGGTGATATGTGATCCAATATTGGTCACCCCAGTGCTGTATATGCCTGTCCAATGATCTCCGTGCTCATGGATGGCACCCTGTCATGACATGGGTGCCTCGTATGACTACCCAAGGGGCCTGGAGACGTCACCAAGGCAGGAAGGTGTACTGCACAGCACCATCCCTTACACAGTGTCCATAATGTTGACCACAGCCTAGGTGGTAGTTAATGGGTACAGGGATGTTCACCTAGCGGTGACAATGCTGATATCATCCATCAGAATGTGCACATATGTCACACACCTCACCCACACAGTCCATTCTGTATGTTGTTCACAACACTGACACAGCTATTCCTCATAGGTCATGGCCATTCACATCCTTACATACACAGATGCCTAACATTTGTCTGTGTGGTATGGGCTACAATGAGGGTGGAGTACAACACATTAACCCTGTTCTACTGTAGCTGGCACTGGTGTGATATGCACATGTCACTCTGGCACCTTTTGTAGTTGTGAGTCTGTCAACAGGCCACTGGTAGAACACTCCTGTGACATACAAAGGTATTTGTAATCAAACATCCGTACTGTCTTGTACATCTGTACTGCTAACATCTGCAGTGATAATGGTTCATGGACATGCACACCATACTCAGCAGGGTTATAGTGCAGTGCCACCCATTATGACTGTCGTCACCACTTGTGGGTTGATATTATCCAACACCCTATCTGTATTGTATGGTCATGCTAGGCACTTGTTCAGAACCTGTGAGCATGTCATGAGCTACTGATTAATATAGCACCCATTCCACACCATTTCCCACAGGTACACTGGCTGTCCTAAAATTTCCAGCTTGTTTATGGTACAACAGCTGTTGTACACACGTAACGCACATATCCTGTGAGACATGGTTGTATATACAGGCATATCCAACTGTCACGTACCAGTGCTATTGCCTGTCTATATGATGGATATGTCATACATGTGGCAATAAAGCAATTGTCTCATGTACACATTCAATGCTCACCTCACAACATATGACACTACAGCCTGTAGGGGATGCACTTATGCAGCCCTGCTGGGGGTAATGCTGTCACCAACCCTGACTGCACCTGAGAGTCATGTGGGGATGTGTAACATTCGCAACACACCCCACTCATCACATAGTCTCACATGATCTCCACCACAGGCCACACATATGAGGACAACTTGTGCAGTACCTCTCCATACTCTGTGTAGGCACCAGAGGCAGCCCCCATCATGGAACACAACATCACCAACTTATAGCCCACAGACTCATGTGTGCCCATCACATACAGCCAATAGGGTGTTATAACCTACACAACACACCAGTCATAGGTGAGTCTGTAGGCGGTCACACTGCAGCTCCACACAGCAGGCTACACAAGGCGATAGTCGCTTACATCTTGCTGTCGGGTAACTGGTTCTGCAACATAACCTATGCACCCATGCCACACCTCACCAGGTACAATGTGACTGTCATTCTCCATGTTAGTGTGACTGCCCTGAGATGCCACTTCACAGACTATGTGTGCAGGGACATGCAATAGCTCACCAGTATTGTAGCCCTGAAGGTGTGGGCCTAGCCCTGGGGAGAATTATGCATTCATCCGGACCCGATACTACTGTACAACGACTGATTGTGTCACTTCAACAGTTGCCTATGCTTCTGCTGTCATTCCACAGGCATCTGGTATCTGTCCGCTTTGACTGACCTGGTCAAACACAATGCTTTGGCACAGATGACCTGCACCTGTCAGCCCTGGGAGTACAGATCACATGTAAGACTCTTGCTGCTTCTATACTGTCTGTCTTGCACAGTTTCCAATAACAGTCACCGGCAGAACGGGAACTAGCAAGCAAGACATGGGGTCATGTGACACATTGCTTGCATCTTCATCTGTGACGCATGCAGGCAAGGTACACCTTATAATGCACCACTCCAATATTTCTGCAGTGACTGGGACCTGCCTCTAGGCTCTGCAGAGCACACCTGCAATGACAGGTTATAGACAGACCATACCTTTTAGGCACATACCTGGACCGGCACACCCACAGCTGAGGTGCTCCCATATCCCACTATGTTGTACACACATCCTGGCTAGTTATTTATCACAATGCATCAGAGGTGCTCCACATGCAACTAACTGTGTCCGGAACTGCTATACACATTGTAACAAGCTATAGATTCAACAACATACCCCACGGTTACCAGACCTCATTTGTTGGTGTACTGGACAGTAGGGCTCAGACAGCTACTACTGATGTGTGACTGACACTACCTCACACTTAACTGGGATAGCCACTCATGCACCAACACATCCATGAGTCATAACCTCCACTCGGCTGGATCAACCCATACACACCACCTCCAAGACCAACATTAACCTTGACATGAACACTAACAACATGTGACTGGTGTTCCACACCTGGGGTTATCCCCTCATTGGTGGATTCCGAACATATGCTAATCAACCTTGTTAGCCACATCACGGCACCACACCCTTCATGGCATACACAGTACATGAGTACTACAACATCTACTACAGACGTCGTATGACAGCGGTTGTTAACGTCATGACACCCGTGCAGATGGACAATGCACATACAAATGCTATAACATACCCCAGTGCACTTCATTAGCATGTACATGACTGCATGGATCATGTTATTCCACACAGAGCCATGATGGTACACACCAGATAACAGACGCCACTCTGGTGGTCAAGTTCCATGGACATAATGTACAACAACAGGTGGAGGCTGTTGCATAGTGGTGTACAATCCCATGGGTGGGGTAGCTCACTGGTCAGCCTCGGTAGGGCCACAGGATCCCTCATCACATACTCCAAGACTAGCTATGTAAACATTACTGCGACACATTCCGGGGTGTACCACAAGGCATTATGGTGGTATGTCAGTAGTCGTTGGCAACACCCACATCTGCTCTCACATACAACAGTCACTCAGGAACATTACAGACCCAGGTGATGTTGGCAACATGCTGGCGGATGGATTCAATGCTAACATTACACCCTCTCACTCACTACAGGGCCACAATCCATGCAGGAACATTGCGGTGTCCCTGAGGTCACACCTACACAGTACTAACCTGCACTCTATATGTCCTGGGACACTGGCCCCATGTCACCTTCCAAAGTCCCAGGCTGTGATGTCCACAAACCTCTGAACGACATGTCTCCCCAGTAGGCCACCATATTCAGTAATAGCCTTGCATCAGACATTGTGGCCCCTGAATGGCACACAGCAACATTTATCACACTCCACACAGATGGCACCACAATGCACGAGTGGGACTATAGTCCTACACACCTGACTGGACTGTGCTGCACAGCTATGGGGCACATCATCAGGGACGTCAATCACAGAGACATTGTTGGGCTCCGGTCCTTTGATGCCACCCGGGATGGACTTGTTAGAGCCAGAGCATGGCCCCTACACCTGGTGGACTCCTTTCATACAGTTACCAGGGTAGTTGATGATGGTACGGGAGTCCACACATCCTACATTGTCCTCTCATTGCCTTTCAGCACCGTTCTCCATTCTGGTATTGACAACATACACATCTACCTGCACATCGTACCCTATGTCTCAGGATGTTATGCAACGTGGCACATGGACAGGACACACACAATGAGGGTAGCATACCATAGTACCTACTGCATTTCAGTTACATTTGGCATACCACAGTCCTCAGTCATTGGGCCCCTCATGTTCAGTATATGCTTCCCTGAGGTACAGGCTAGCACAGAGGGATTTTCCCTGCCTAGCTTTACAAACCCCTGCATACAAAGTGCCATGATTGATCCACCAGCTGATACTGACTCCATCCATATGGGTGTCACTGTGACAGATACCTGATATGAATATCATGGCCTCAAGCTGCATGACACAAGGTGCATGAACATCACCTTTGCATTACACCATTCACCCACTGACTATCACATAGGTGGTAGTCCCCTACATACATGTCACATTGTACATGTTTGTAGTACACATGTATGTCACACCCACTCCTGTGGTTACCGTATTGCCACTGTGGCGTGGATATCCTTCTACGTGGCCACACTTATCTGTACTGGGTGTGTAGCTGGTACATAGGCACCCATTGTACCTCTGAACTCAAGACTTCTACACACATTCAAGGGTACACCACCCCATTTAGGGTGTACCTTACAGAACAGCTACAGCTTTACATACCACACCATTAACATCCCATGACGTTTATTGAGCTCCGACAGTTAAAGTATGTGGCTGATCTACGGACACCACGTCTGTACACATTTGCATACTACATACTCAGGGGTGACCTCTGCTGAACAGACAGGGCCCATGTCCACAACAATATTAATGGATATACTCCACATACGCAACATAAGCAAAAGCCACTGTGAGCAACATGCTCATGGATATGTGCACACACGCAACAATGAGTGGGATGTGCTTGAGGGTTACATTCCCAAACCAGTCACTCACCATGCTTTGGAACATGAGTCCTATGTACATCACGCAGGGACACTCAGTAGCACTGTTCATGTGATACCTCCCTTGGTGGTTGGGAGACACATGTATGCCAGGGATCACTGCAGTGGCTGTACTGTGCAGAGGTGCAGGTAACATATGGCTCTGCTGTTCACAGGACACTACCCTAGAGAGGTGTCACTGGTGTGAACACTGTAGTTGTGCTTACACATAGACTTGCCAGAGTGCATAGTACCCCATTATGAATTTGTGAAGCTATTACATGTCCTTTGTGCATGGTTACTTGGTAGCCCTTCCATTTAGATTAGCTATCATGCTATTGCAATGTCCCGTGCCTACAAGCCATATGTATCCTGTTATTGTACATGCCAATAGACGATACCTTTGGTATGCATGATATGCCTGTTATGCTGTGTAGAATATCTGACATATCTACCTACAATACTATACATTACACATATTTCACATAGTATCCCATAATGCAAAGCATACTTGCACAGCGGGACCACCTTAGACATGTCATTGTCGTTATATGCCCATACACATGTCTACTGTGACAGTATATCAACATATACTATCCCCTGCTATGGCACGTACTTGTTGGACATACTCTACCACTGACGTCGGGTTGTATGGAATTGTTCTGTTTAAAGTCCTCATGTAGCATCTCTTGTGGTGTCTGTGATGTGTACCTTGTGGCCCACTGCTGGACGCACAGTTTCTACATGGGTTAGTATGCTCAGCAAGACATCACTACATAAATACCTTTTCCCACTTTATGCATTGCGGACACTTTTAATTAATGCAAACCAGGCTATACATACAGTAAATAATTAATAAAAAACATGCTATACATAAACTTACATACCGAGTGTTCTACATACCTTGTTATCGTTATGGACTTTCGTCTCTATCTCTCTCACACTGCTTAAACAGGTATTTTGTATAAGCATACAGTTTGAATGTCTGGCAAGTCATACTTATATATGTCGATACCTGTAACATGTGGTTTCCTCCTGCCAGTTGGTGTTCCTGAGTGACTAATTACTTGCATATCAGCTGTGCAGCTACTCCATTCACCAATTATGTGGCAACAGTGGAATATAATTTAATTCTCCACTTGGGCATTGCCCATTTGCGCTACCTTTGGGGAGACGGCCTGTATTGTGTTTTGTTATGTGTAACTGCAACTGCTATGCATAGAGACAATTATACTTTGGATTCATGTCCGCCGTGGATTGTGTGTGACAGCTAGAGTATGTGGTTCAACATGTGGGTGTTCCTGTCATCCCAACGTCTGATAACGGACTATTGCAAACAAAACCTGTAACATCGCCGTTTGTTCCATTATATAATGGCTGCAATTTTGCATGGCGCCTTTAATTGTATCTCTCACAAGGTATGTTGACGGTTCTGCAGATGTAATTGACTAACTGGATGTTTGTGCTGTTATTGCAGTCTGTACTGCTATAGTTTCTAGTGTGGAGGATGTCGGTGGGTTTACGTAGCATATACAGGTTTGTGGGGCTTGCATTTCTACATATTCCATATATATGTGTGTTGGCTCCATCCCTAATTAAAGAGCTATCAGTTAGTAGACTTATGTTATGGGATTGTACATTGGGCCGTTGTTAATTGGTTTCTATATAGTATGCAGGTGAGGTTAATACTTCAATACCTCCGGAATTGCAGCGATATGTAAAGGGATATGTCTAACTGACAGCTATCCCGTGTATTTCTGTCCCAGATATTTGCAGTCATTGCGGTTGTGTTGGTAACAGAACCACTTTGCCATGGGTTGCCATCTTTTCATATGGCCATTGTTGGATACTTGTGGGACGCACAGCGGTGTTTACAGGCCAACACATAGCCACGGTCAGTACACAGGTTAGCACATACTTTTATACTCAATACATACCTATTGTGGGACTTTGGCTACTTATCATATTGCATGTAACATTTACGTTTCTTACATACAGGCATAACTATTTAATGCAACTATTACATTATATATGGGACATATTAATGTCCTACAATCCTGGACATTTGCCCTTTGTAATGTTTTATGTCAGGACACACCTGCCCAGGGAGGGGCTGTCCCTCCTAATGTGGGACAGGTGGTAACCGTATGCCTATGGCTAGCTATACCCACACCTACCATAATGATCTACCTCCGAGTTGGCACTAACAGACACATGATGCGGACACACACACACAAATTACAGTCACACGAAGACGCACATGGCACCCTCAACACACACATACACAGACTACGGTACTCACAAACACAGTTGAACACAGTACCTTCATGGACCGCAACACCGGCAGCGGTAACTAAATGTCCCTTTATATCATCATACTATTACTCGCGGTTGTACTGTTCCGGTACTGTGTTCTTTCGGTCTTTCAGCCTCGTGGTTACGCATGTCGGTATGTTACACATTCCATAGTTGGCGGTATCCTATTTATTTGTACCTCCAAGATGTTATGAATGTCGTTGACCTATCTATATATATTTGCAGATATCGCTGAATCCATATATATCAACATTTTTCACTCTGTCGCCCTTTCTATCTGTATTATATATATGTGTACATATATATATATATATATATATATATATATATCTGACGGGGAAAGTGATAGGCAAGCTACACCTTTCATTGTGTACTTGTTGGTGTATACTGTTTCCTGGACTCCGCACGTTTGTGTCTGTACCTGTCACATTACACACCTGCCGTAGGTTAGGGTTATCAGCTGTCCCACTCTGTGAGGGACAGTCCCTCTTTGGGCAGTTGTGTCCTGCAAAATATTTGTAAACATGGCAAATGTCCTGGGATTTTAGAACATACTTATTTCCTATAGTTTATGTAATAGTTGCACAAAACAGTTATTCTGTATCTGAATCACCTATATGTTCTAGAAACAGAATAAGTAAGTAAACATTACAAGAATGAGCTTTTATCTAGGAAAAATAGTGAAGTTCTGAATTTCGTACTGACCGGGTGTAAGTGTCGGCCTGCAGACATCTGACGTATGTCCCACATTGGTCATTTGAAGAGGTGGCAACCCTACCATAGGTACATCTTGGCTAGCAATAGTGTTAGGTGATTCTATACATGATTGCGTGTTCTACTCCTGGCAGTGGTTGTTTTACCCTTCAGAGCAGGCGCTATTAGTACAGGGGTGAATAATGCTGGTTTCACCTGTTCTGGACATCATTGACCATGATCTGCGCGATATTCGGGGAAGCTTATCCCTGTTTCGCGCATATCCATATAGTCATATTTAAATGTCGCTTACCAGCAGTGGGCAATGCATATTCCCGCTAACGTGTGCTACACATATGATCTGATGACCTGTATCCGACATGCATTACTCGTGCCTTCGGGATTATGTTACATCCCTTGCAGGATGTGGGACCGGGAACATGCATGACGGTCACTGCATTTAACACATGGCCATCTGGGATTTGTACACGTGTTATGTCATTTTGTACATGGAGTATACTACGGCTGTTACTCCATACTGCACTCACATGGGTAACTCAGTTAGTTTACATATTGATGAGTCCAGTTAATGGTATGTCCATGTGATGTTTACTGGATGTGCACCGGCATTGGGTATGTATATCACAGTGAGCCACATACAATACTGTGCTACACCTTCAAATGACCATAGGTGGAGCATGCTGGGGTGACGAATACCTGTCATGGGTACACCCCATGCCTTGACACAACATCCATTATTATATTATGTGGAGCCCCTCATTAACACAGCAGGGACTCCGTGCTGAGTGTGTGCAGAACAGTGCTTACACACGTGCTCCCACAATTGCCTCTGCTCCACTAAGTGACAGTTGGTTACTTGATGTTGTGGTGACAGCAGACACTGTTTGCCCCGTTTGGTGTATGGCGTCTGACAATCGGCCGTGTACCTACCGATGTACCTGGGAATGTATACACACAGCACCACCATATGCTGATAGGCGCATGTACTGTTCCGGTGTTGACATTCCGTGTTCCAATAGCTGTTGGGTGTACAATGTTTGAGGGCTGCTTATGTAGGATTCACACAGTGGGCCACCTATACATTACAATTTACAGGTGGTCGTGTTTGTGTGCCATCCATTTTACTGTGTGTGCAGGTGGAGTGGTGTGTCAGTCCGTAAGGGCCTACACTGTCAGAGTATGTGCTATACGTTCCCTCTTTAACTAATAAACGCTCAGCACACAACCAAGTGAAATATCTGGAAGGTGACCAGAAAAACCACTGCTCTTACTTTAGATGAAATAAATTTATTACCAATTCGACAAACGATAAGCAGGTTAAGCGCTTTCAACTGTGAACAACAGTCTTCTTCAGAACAACATTATGCTTATGGAATCATGCTTATATACTAAATCATTTACATACTTAATTGTATAATAACACTAATTACCGCCAAAACTTTAAAGGCATATAGCCCTCTGTGATTCAGTTTAGATGGAAATTCATTTACTTATTCACAGTATAATCAATGCTAGGTATGTATTTAGTGACTACCAATCACTTATTCATACATCATCAATTTTTCATACACTTATAATAACATGTCAATGTAGATAGAAAATATAGATAAAAAAATTTTTTACAAACATATAAATAAAATGAAATGAATAATTTGGATACATACATATATAAATGAAATGTATGAAACATATGAAACACAGACTTGATACATCTGACTGATCACTCTTATTCATCCTATTCTGTCTAAGACTACTGTATTCTTGTGTGCATAAGAATATATTAAAAATATATTGAAAATATATTAAAAATAAATCCATGGAAGTCCATGTATTTTCATAAAAACATTGAACCATTAAATATATCACAAGTGTACATATATTATTAATAAATATAACAGAGACTGCACCATACATCTCCGCATCATCACTAGTCTGATGTATGCTGGATGATGTGTGGGAAATGAAAATAATAATTAATAATTGTAACCGAATACCACATACCTAATAAAAAATGGTAATATCAAAATAAAATAATATAATATATTAGGATGAAATACCCTCCAGTGGGTATGTGGTCTAATATATCGGTCCATGTCCACATGTATATAAAATGTATAATAAGTGTTAAAAAGTATAAATGGACTTTATGAGTCTACCCCTCTTGTATCATTATTAAACTTGCTTAAAGTAAAGCTAAAAATGGTTTGATACTCACGAAGTCATTAAGACCTGGTTTTCTGGTGGAGTCTGTCAAGATCTGCCATCTACTCTCACTTGCTGCTAACTCCATCTTCCAGTTCCCTCCAATAGGTGTAATAGAGATCTGATCTACAATAGCAAATATGAAACTATGATCTATCCCTTGTTCCATAACATGTCTATATAACGCATTTTTACTATCACATTTCTGTATTCTATATGAATGTTCGTATATGCGTTTCTTTAATTGTCTTTCGGTTTTACCAATATAGTGGGCATTGCAACGTATGCAGTTGGCTATATACACTACACCTTTAGAGCAGCAGTTCCCAGCTTTACATCTAATAAGAGTATTGTTGATATCATCTAATCTGATGGTATTAGCTGTATTAATGTACTTACATTGTTTGCACCTTCCACACTTTTTGGTACTTTTATGCATATCTACTGTGTCCTTACTATAACTAGCTTTTTCCAACATCCTTTTAATATTGGGCGCTGTTTTATATACACATTTTGGGTATTTATCCCAACTTTGTTCTTTTCCTATAGATGTAATAATTGCCCAATGTTTTTCTACAATTTCTTTAATCAAATGTGTATAGGGTGTATATGTGAGTACACATACTCTTCCTTGGAATGTATTATGCCCATCTTCTTTGTCCGGCATTGTGTAACAACCTAACAATGGTGGGTATTTATTTCCCCATTCATCTTCCACATATCTAATTATCTCATTAACCATTTTTATTGGATATGCACGATCTAAAAATAACTCCTTTATATTGTTGAGTTCCTCCTCCATAATGGTCCTTGTAGAGGACATCCTAGCTGCTCGAATGCACTGCCCTTTCACTATATTTTTAAATACATGCGGAGGATGGCAACTACTGAAATGTATATAGTCGTTTGAAAATGTAGGCTTTCTGTATAACTTAGAAATAAAACCCACATCATCATGACTAATTGATACATCCAAGAATGCTATTTCAGTATTACTACACCTATGTGTGAACTTTAGAAAACTGGTGGTATTGTTTATATAAGTCATGAATTCCTGTATTTTTTCTTTTGGGCCATTCCACATAATAAAAATATCATCCAGGTATCTGGCATAGTAAGAGATGTCTGAAAAATATATACTGTTAAATATATATTCTGACTCCCATTCTAGCATGACCAGATTTGCGAAAATGGGAGCACACGCTGCTCCCATGGCCACACCCCTTGTCTGTTTGAAGAATTCTCCCTGGAATACTATGTAGTTATGGTCCAATACTAGTCCCATCATATCACATATTAAAGATATCTTGCTCCATGTCAGGTCTGAATATTTCCTTAAGCTGTTGGCAAAAAATTCTAGGCCCTCATCTTTGGGAATACTAGAGAATAGGTCCTGAACATCTATGGTGAGATAGGTTATGTTAGGATGCCATTTTTCTCTAGTTAAATCACCCAAAAATTTCCAGGAATCTTTCATGATATGAGAAATAGATTTATATATATCTTTAAGCCAACCATCTATAAGTTTCCCTATATTGAAAGTTTTGGAACGGGAACCAGATACTATTGGGCGAAGTGGTGGGTTCTCCAAACACTTGTGTATCTTTGGGATTCCCACCATCCTAGCTAATACAGGATAATCTGTCTTTATAAAAGAATACGTGTCGTTGCATATTCTATTATCGATCAAATATTCTTCTATAGCTAAATCGATTCTTTTATAACCAATATTGATTTGGTTAATAGAAATATTCTCATAGTTTCCTGATTCATAAAAAAGCTTATGCAGCGCTTCATTATAAACATTTGTATAATAAATTACTGCGCCACCACCCTTATCGGGCTTCATGATTCTTATCTCTTTATTGCTCATGAGTGTAGATAATGCTTCTCTTTCAAGTGTTGGGAGATTATCTGTACCCAACTGTTTGTTTTTCCTGGCATTTTTGTACGCCCAATAAATATCATTACAAACCAATTTTTCATAATTCAACACTTGCTGATTGTTATCAGGAATGTATGTACTTTTCTTTTTAAGATCAGTTCCTGCTATACCTATCTGTCCCTTCTCCACACTGTTGTTGGTGTTAAATTGTACAGCCAAGTAAACTGAATCACAGAGGGCTATATGCCTTTAAAGTTTTGGCGGTAATTAGTGTTATTATACAATTAAGTATGTAAATGATTTAGTATATAAGCATGATTCCATACGTTCCCTCTTTGCCAAGGCATAGGCGTATTGGGCATGCCTCCGTCTGCCTACTGGGGCTGGCACAGTGTGTTCATGGTCTGAATCCCTCTGTGCCTGTGATGGCCTTGGCAATTGCGGTGGGCTATGAGGGCCTTCACCATTTTGTCCCTGATGCAGCTGTTTCCGCAGGATCATATTATGTAGCATGGCACATACTATGATGATGTGGGCACATGTGCCTGGAGAGTACTGCAAGGCTCCACCAGATGTGTCCAAGCACCGGAACCATGATTTCAGCATCCTGAACACACGCTCTATGATGATTCTGGTTTGTGCGTGTGCCTCATTATGGCGTTCTTGCATGGGTGTGTGTGCATTTCTGATGGGAGTCATCATCCACGGCTCCAGTGCATAGCCAGCATCCCCCACAAGGTGGCCATGTGGGATGTCCCCCCCGACAAATACCTGATACAGCTGTGAGGCATGCCAGATATGGGAGTCATGGTAGCTTCCAGGGCTGCCAGCACACACATCCATGACAATGCCCTGGGTATTGCACACAACCTGGCAGTTGATGGAGTGGAATCCCTTGCGGTTTATGTAGCGCCTACCATGCTCACCGGGTGGTGACTTAATTTGTATGTGCGTGCAGTCTATCGCACCCAGTACCTCCGGGTAGTGTGCCACACGGTGGAAGTGACGCATATTGCTGGCCAACTCCTCCTGAGTTCGGGGGAAGTATATATGCTCACTGGCATGTGGTAACATGGCATCCAGGAACTGGTGTAGTATCCTGGATGCTGATGCCTGTGAGATCCCCATTATATCTCCAGTTGGCCTTTGAAAGGTACCTGTGGCTAGTATTCGCAAGCTTACACATACCTTCGTATCCACTGGGATGGGTTCCCCTCTGTTGTTTCTGGCTCTCAGGCGTGGCCGGCACAGCTCCACTATTTGCTGTAAGATGTTCCTGTCCACCCTGTAATGCTCTACTATCTCCAGATCATGTAGCCCTTGGTAGGTTACCCTTGGTCTGAACACTCTTCTCCTCCTTCAGGGCCTGCGCTGGTTGTCGGCATCATCCTCCACAACACTGTCAGTCTCTAACACATGCTGATGAATCACAGCTATGGCAGCTCCCAACATGTACATTTTAAAAGTTTTCCGTGTATTTACACCTATGGTGCAGTGTTTGGGAATACACAGGTGTGTGTAGGGTGCTTTTACACTTTATACTGTTGTGCTGTGAACACCGATGATGTCATAGGGTGTGTATGTATGATCATAGCTACAGGGTATCTTATGTGTTTTAATACCGGAACTACTATTGTGGTGCCTTTGGTGTTGAATCACATATGGCTGCCGTGGATTACCTCTTGACCTTCCCTTTACATTTCTGCACATTCCACCTACCATTTTCTGGCATGCATCCAGCCGCCTGCTTTCATTTGTACTTTCCTAGACCTGGCGTATCTTGCGTAATGTGTGCTATTGCCTGTCTACTGTCGGTTTGCTTTGCTCTGCTATGACAGATCTCCTATCTTTGCAATCCAATGCCTCCCCTCCTTTCTTTGCATTCCAATGCCTCCCCTATCCTGTTTTGCAGGTTTCTGCGAGCAGACTTGTCAGCTGCCGTCGATTGGCCGCCGTGAGTTGATTGGTATTGATTGCTCATTAGTACTCCAATTACCCTACTTCAGCATTTCCTTCTTTTCTTCCCCTGACCTTCCTGTTTGTGCTATTGTTCGCGGTGCGTGCATCCACTTACTGGGTTTCGGGCATGTTTTCATCCCCGTACACATGCGCTTTTGGGCACCATGTGTGCTCTCAGCTAAACGATTCTATACCTTCCTCCCCACCCCTGTCCTGCAGCTTTGCTTAGCAACGGCCAGGTCAGATTTGCATTGCTCCAATGTGCTTATGCTACGGTAGCACACCCCTCTGCTGATGTCATGTATCTCCTCTGAGCCACTCCTCTGTGTTATAGCGCTGCGCCGTATGGTACAACCTTCATCTGGCGGGACATTTGCGATTCAGTATTATCTGCCTCATTTGCATGGCATTGACTAATAATTCATAGTTACCACGCCAAACACTGTCACAGGCCCTTAGCAACCCTTGCACCTGGGTTGTGGTGTTCCATGCCTACCATTGCGTATTATGGTGTAAACCTGATTTGTATTACATTGCGATTTTATGACATTTTTATATAATTTCTTTATGTTCCAGTTTGCGCACACATGGCCTGCGGTTGTACTGTGTGTTACTGTGGACATGACATTAAATGTTGTTTTTTTAGGTGTTGTGCATCTTTTCTTATGCCATTGGCTGTGTATTTCACCATTGGCATATGTTAACTTTGTAATACATGAGTCTGGTCCACTTCCATAGCTCCGATGTTCTGTTTGGGAAAATGTTAACCGTGTTTTTTGGTTTACATTTCCGTGGGCTTACGCTACACTTGCACCACTTCATGAATCACTATCTGCCTTCATTTGCATGATGCGACACTGCACATGGGGTGATTAGCATACCTATGCCGAGGGCTGCGCAGTTCTGGCGTACGCCGGTAGTGCACGTGGTATTGGATCGTACCTGAATTGCTCGACGGCCATATTTGGCGTTATTCCGCCTACATAGCCTGGCGCAAGCTTCATGAATCCCGGGGCTTATCTCAATTGTGCAGCTCTTTATTCTGCATAGTGTAACTGCGAGCAGTATAGCCAAAATAGTACAGTCTAGTAACTTCATACTAAATCTTAGCAGTCTCTTAGCATATTCCCCTTACTCTATATTAAAGCAATCTCAGAATTAGTGTGTAAAACTATCACAGATTGTCATGCTGTGCAGCCCCCATTGTGACAGAAAGTTTTGGACTTGATTTTTTTAAAATGAATCTTTTGCTTGAGGCACACAATTTTTTTTTTTTTTTTTACAGCAGGTCAGAAAACCATTACAAATGGCTAGTAGTCAAAGAAAAAAACACGAAAAAAGAAGATTGCTTTTATTACTCCTCAAAGCTTGCATCATTTTGATGTTTTCTACAGAGTAAGTAGCAGTCATGCATACAATCATAGCACTTAGCTAGCATTCAGAAATCCACACAAGATAAAATATGAAATGAAATTAACAGAAAATTCTGTAAACTAACGTTTCAGCTTTGCATTGCTCAGATGCATTCCAGTAAGGTAATCACAAGTGAAGTCATAAAATTCCTGAAAGGCTACTTTTCTCTAAGGATAAAAAGTGCAGGTGAAACTAATGAATGACTCAGTGAGGGCTATTGTGAGTACACCTACAATTTGAGATGTAATTTAACTAAGACAATTGAAATGTCTTTTAAGCACCCCAACCCCTGCAGCCAAAGATAGGACATGCTCAGAAAACCAGACTGAAAATGTAAACAAAAGCCATAATCAAAGCAAAAAAAATCTCTAGGACTGTCCCTTTAAGAGACTGCCCTTGGCATGCAATTGTACCAGTCATAAAAAATAATACAGGTTTGCTTATGACTACAAATGTACTTTTGTCATATGGTTTAATACCCTTTTGTGGGGGTATCCCATTAACTGCACTATTTTAATCAGTCTGACAGCACGTTTCGAAACTGTGAGCGTCAGTGTTCTGAGCTTTGAGAATTCTGAATTTTCATTGTTTTCTGCCCAATATTGTGCCTGTCAATATTGTACAAATTTGACCTTTTGAAATAGACCCATATATATATATATATATATATATATATATATATATATATATATATATATATATATATATTATAGCAAATAACAATATTGCCCCTGGCAAACACTGGAGAACCAGCAGGATGGTAAACGCCAGAATTTGAAAAATAACAAAGTCACCTGCTGGTAATCACTCCACGGATGGATGAAAAAAGAGTCTCTTGTATTGACACCAAAGTCAACGCATTGGCGCCAAAACACCAACTTCAAAATCCAAAAATCAGTTCAGTACCTTGTAATTCTTTTAAGCGAGATGACTATTCAGTCCAGAAACCAACAATTAGATAGTGAACCAAAATACTGTTTAATTCGCTTACAGCTTTTTCAAACCACAAATACAAACAACAAAATGTCATTTATTTATATGAATATAAATTCAATTAAGCAATTGATGTTGGCAATTAAAATTAAAAGGTATATATACATATAGCCACACAGTTAAAACTGAAAGATTCTGGTTTAAAAATATGCACTGAAAGATTCTGGTTTAAAAATATATAATCAGAAGTGAAAACACAAATTTTATAGAATTGTACTTATAACAGCCAATAAATCATTGCTTAATTATATAAAGTTAAAAGCAATATTAATAGATATAAAAAGCGTTATATGTGTGTGTGTGTGTGTGTGTGTGTGTGTGTGTGTGTGTGTGTGTGTGTGTGTGTGTGTGTGTGTGCATGTGTGCGTGTGTGTGCGTGTGTGTGTATATATATATATATATATATATATATATATATATATATATATATCGATTCTCAGCTAGAACGTCTTCTGCGTGGAGACATGCATGAATGGGCATACCTTCGTTGAAGGTTGTGCATCAGGCCTGGCAAGCCGGTACGTAAAAATCAACTGCCAATCATTAGCGGACCGGAGTTCCGCTGTGGTGACCCCTAACCGGGAAAAAGCCGAAAGACAAACATATATATATATATATATATATATATATATATATATATATATATGTACGTATGTATATGGGTCTACTTCAAATGCTATTTATATATTCCAACTCCAAGATCACAATGCAGTGTGTAAAAGGTAAATCTTCCTTTTCCACACTGTATGGAGATCTCCATTATAAACGTTTGAACTTTTAAAAGTTCGATCATATGTTCTCAGCCATATGAAAGTCGAACTTCTGAAAGGTTGGTCATATGAAGGGGACCTATATATATATATATATATATATATATATATATATATATATATATATATATATATATATATGAGTCAATGACAGACATTTGAAATATCAAAACTTCACACTCTTGTCACTGCACTAAAACAGTTTGAATCACAAACATTTGAATACACTTTACACTGAATCACAATTTGAAAAAAAAGCATATGTTTTTAGGGGGTAAGCGACCATGCACATCCCACATCCCCCGTTAATTATATATACCAACTTCATGGTCATACTAAAGTGGGGAAAGAGCAAATTCCCCAATCCCCACTGTACTGTGATTTTGCTCTGAAAAAAGCTGGTAGGTACGATCAATTGATTTTTGTTCAGTTATACCATTTTTTTATTTGTAAAGTTGCCATTTTAATGGGTTGAAGGGAACCCATACATATATATATATATATATATATATATAAATATATATATATATATATATATATATATATATGTATATACAGACATAAACATATATATAGATAGATATAGATATACATTAGTAAGTAAAACAAACTCCGATGCAGCAACAAACTTCAATATTATCCTATTTGACTTTGCAAAGTCAAATAAAACAAACAGTACCTTATCTACTTCTCATAACAGTGCTCAGTTACACAGACCCTTCTGGGCACAGACATACTTGATAACCAAAATCTAAGGCTGCAGTACTCTATCAGCCCCAGCTTTCAGCTCTGTAAGTTAGTATTCTCACAAGTTGCATTCCACAAGTTAAACTCTACAGGTTAGCCCCAACTGGAATCTCTCACTCTACACTTCCAGGTCTTCCTTCAGATGTTCCATCAAGTGAGGAGCTAACTTCTTGCCTGCTGCTTTCACTCAAAATTCTTATATAGCATTATGGGTCACAACTGAATCCTTGTTACCCAACTAAATTCGGTCAAATATTTCCCACACTTCATTCTGCAATATATATTATGAGTACACATTAATGGCACTTACACATTATCCATAACCAGCATGTTACTGTACACAAACATGCACACACAGACACATAGGTTCATAGGTTAGTACTAGGCTAACGGCCCTTGCAAGCCATTTTAAGCCTAGCCAATTATCCCATGTGAGATTCAAACTCTGTACTTTGTGTTTGTAAGGCAAACACCTTAACCATTAGGCAACCCTCCCAACCCCAATGTATGTATGTATGTATGTATACATGCATACATATACGTGTGTGTGTATATATATATATATATGTGTGTGCGTATGGTGGGTTTGTGTGTGTGTGTGTGTGTGTGTGTGTGTGTGTGTGTGTGTGTGTGTGTGTGTGTGTGTGTGTGTGTGTGCGTGCATGTGTGCGCATGCGCGCATGTGTGTGTGTGTGTGTGTGTGTGTGTGTGTGTGTGTGTGTGTGTGTGTGTGTGAGCGTGTGTGTGTGTGTGTGTCTGTGTGTGTGGATGGATCCACTTAATATTGTTGACTCTGTCATTGGTTGATATCTGTTTAATCAACAAAAGTTTGTTGACTATACAAATGAAAAGCACAAAAACAAACACCAGGAACCAACTCCACTCTTCAGTTAGTTGAGACAGTAAATTTAACACGGAGTAGTTGCACTCTCCTCATGCGGCAAACAGTACAAAAATACAAACAGTAGAATAAAATTAAATTAAGCACTTTTCATCCGGATATTATCCGAACTTCTTCAGATGTCAGCTCTAATTCAAAAAACTGTTGAAAAAGCCCTCGTCAAATGGCGCAATCAAGTGGGCGGTCCTAAATTCATTAGGTTTTTTAAAAATACATTGTTTCAAACCCATGATCATTCCATTTCTACCTATAAGTAAAATAAATAAATAAAAAAGGAATGAAACATAACTCTGCAGATTGACCCTGGTGGTTCCAAAAAATTATGTTATACATGTACCAACCTTTCTAACCACATTAATGTTATAAATTTGTTCGTATTAACCACTATGTTAAACTTATATGTTGCCTCCAATGGCAGCATTACAATAAATAGTAACCATTATGTACACATGTACCAACTTTTATAGCCACATTAACGTCATAAATTTGTTCATATTGACCAGTATGTTAAACTTATATGTTGCCTCCAATGGCAGCATTACATTAGATGTTAAGGGCAAAAAATCCTATAATGTGCCCATGTTAAATAGTTATTTATATATACAATATATTAAGTCTAACAAAACAAGGGTAGCCCTGAATGTATGAATAATAATCATTTAAAAACATAAATTTAGCTCATGCACCAATACTCAATTGATTTATATACATGTACTAAAAATAATTGGTTATACATACATTATGTTCTCCTGTTTAATTTTTAGTCAAATAATCTACAAATGGCCAGATAACCCTCGGTTCCTCCTATCTCTCTTTACATACCTAGATTAATAAATATGTGTATATTTATTTACAAAGACAGGGTTAGGGATAATTATAATTCAAAGTTCACCTTAATAAACATTTTAATTGAGTTTATTAGGTCAAAAAGAGCAACTGAAAATGATTTAAGATTAGTGGAGGAATTATTGGGTATTATCTTAAAAAAAACTTTATTACCTTTGACAATAAGTTCTACCTCCAAAAAATTGGAGTCGCTATGGGACCCCCTGTGGAGCTAGTTTCTCTAATTTAGTTATGGCCCACTGGGAAAACAACTATGTTTTTAATAGTACCTGGATGGAAAGAATCATTTTTTACACAAGATTTTTGGACATCTTTTTAATAGTGGATGGTGACATTCACATAGCTAACAACATATTGGATTTTTTTAACAGTACAGTTACTTTTTTGAAATTCACTATGGAATTTCAGGAACAAAAAATCCACTATTTAGATGTCGAACTTGAAAAGAATACCCTAGAACAAAGATATATAGCTAGGATTTACAGGAAAAACACCTATTCACATTCATTCTTGCACTGTACTAGCTCTCACCCCCTTCACCAGAAAAAATCAGTGGTGAAGGGACAGCTAGTATGAGCTGCAAGGATGATTACTCTTGAAGACGACTTCAGAGAAGAGTGTGACAACTTAAGAGACATGTTTTTGCACAGAGGTTATCCTAACAGTCTTTTGTCTAGGGTTATTAGTTCATAGGTTCATAGGTAGGTACTACGCTATAGGCCCTAGGGCCTATATAAGCCTAGCCAAAGGTACCCTGGCTTTCGCTATGTGGTAGTTCATGGGTACTGAGTTTTTACAAAAAGGAATGACAATGCACTTTTTGGCATTGAGCTTGAGGCCATGGCTTTGACACCAGGCATCTGTCTCAGCAAGGCCCTTTTGTAGGATGTCCACATCTTTTGGAGTTTTGATTATGGCTCCTAGTTTGCAGTCATCTGGGAACTTCATTAGCCAAAGACCTTCTGTGTTGGCCTGTACTTCAGAGAAGTAGATACCAAACAGGAGAGGACCCAGGACTGAACCCTGTGGTACTCCACTTGTCACTGGTCTGAAGCTGGATTTGGAGTCTGCTACTTTCACAGTGTGGGTTCTGTCAGTGAGCCAGTTGGCAGCCCATCTTGTGACATAGGGATTTATACCTAGTTTAGTGAGTTTATCTATAATTCCAGAGTGGGGGATGGTGTCAAAAGCCTTGGCAAAATCTAGATAGGCTATGTGAACCACCTTACCCTCATCTACAGCTTTGGTGACTGCTTCAAAGAAGTCTATCAGGTTTAGGAGACATGATCTGCCTTTTACAAACCCGAACTGGGTGGGGTCCTGCGTTTGGAGATTACCAATGTCATTGTTTATAAGTTCCATGATGATGCGCTCTATAGCCTTGCAGACCAGGCTCGTTAGGCTAATGGGGCGGTAGTTTCCGGGGTCTGTGGTGGTTCCCCCTTTGTGGAGTGGGATAACTGTCACTGTGCACCATTCAGTGGGCACATAGCCTGAGGTGAGGCTATGATTGAACATGGTACTTAGGTGGGGTACCAGTTCGTTCTGTAGTTCATGTAGAACACAGCCTGGGATGTCGTCAGGTCCCATGGATGCTGTGTTCTTGGCTTTGGATAGTGTGTTTATTACCTGTGCAGCTGTGATTAGAGGAACTTTGCATTCTTCTGGTATAGAGATGGGCCCTTTAGGGGATGACAGAGGGATAAAGTTAGCACTGAACCTATCTGCCAGGATGTTGGCAATATTAGTTGGTTCTGTATATTTAGTGCCATTGTGCTGTAACTCAGAGCAGATCTGAGTGTTGCCATTGAGATTCTTGACATAGCTATAGAATGATTTGTGGTTGTCTTTAGAGTCAGTGGCAATTTTGTTTTCATAACTAGCTTTGCAGGATTTTATGAGGGATCTCAGCTTCTTACTGAAGCTGACCATGGAGTTTCTCCAATCAAGGGATTTTACTCTTTTTTGCAACAGTTTCTTTCTTCTGTTGTAGAGTTTGTTTATGGCAGGGGACCACTAGATTGGCTTCCTTTTTTGGAGGATAGTATCTTGGTTCTGTTAGGGATTGCACGATCCATGCACTCATATAAGTGCTTATAAAGTGCATTTGTGTAGGATTCAGCAGTCATACCTCTATTGTCCGTCAGCATGGGTGTCATGAAGTTTGCCACTTCTGTCTTACGAAACGTGAAGTTGGCTTTGGAGAAATTCTTTACTGTGGTTTCCCTAATGGGGAGTGGGGGAGGGATGTGGATGTCTAGGGTGATTAGCTTATGGTCGGATCGGACCAACAAGGAATTGACCTCTGATGTGGAGCACCAGTTGCCCATGTTGGTAATAACCAGGTCTAGGATATTGCTGCCCCTGGTTGGGGTGTGGATAAGTTGATCCATGGCATTGGAATTTATGAATTCCAGAAAACGTTGAGCAGAAGAGTTGGTACATGAGTAGTTTTCCCAGTTAATGGTAGGGTAGTTGAAATTGCCTATTATTAGGGTGTTAGGTTGTACCCTAATGTTTTCCAGTGTATTATGAAATGAGGAGTGGGAATCCTGGGACATGGTGGGGATCTGTAGCAAGCTACAATTTGGATTGCGGTCTTGCCCAGAGTTAGTTGCACTTGGATAATCTCGGATGCATTATGCTGAGCAACTAGCCTGGAGGTGTGGATATCCTTAATGAATATGGGCACGCCTCCGCCTTTAGTGTTTTGGTCCAGGTTAGGTGGCCGAAAGGTGTGGTATGAATTATAGCCTGGTAATGCAGGGGTACTCTCTAGAGCCTTGAACCAGGTCTCTGTCACTGCACAGATGTTGATGTTCTCCATTTTAAGGAGTGCCTCGAGAGAGTGAATTTTGAGGTTTACACTTCTAGCATTGAGTAGCAATACCCTCAGATTCTTCTTGCCTGTACTTGTTAGGGTGGTGAATTTGTCATTTGAACCTTGCCTAAAAAAGGCACTATAGGTGTGGCTAGAGCCTTAGCAAGTATCCGGAATCCCAGGGGCGACAGGTGCAGGCCATCTCTGGCAAAGCATCGTGGCTTGTCGATCATGTCATCCCAGGCAGACAGATACTGGATCCCCTTAGAATGACACCAGAAGCTTAGCCAATTGTTGAAGTCAATCATTTTGTCCTTGCACTGTGGTATCATTCTGGGTGATGGCAGGATGCTACTCAAGGCTAGGGTCATACCTGCCTGGGCTAAAAGATCAGACATCTCCTCCATGTCCCTTTTCATGTAATCCAAGAAGGTACGTCTCAGGTCATTCACACCAACATGGACAATGACAGTCATATTTGTACTTGTTGTGGAGTGACCTGAGTGCATGCTTTATGTGGTGGATCCTGGCACCCGACAGGCAGCTGACAGTAACTTTCTCCTTGTTTAGCCTGGTGAGTGGAACATCAGTGTGCCTGACTATAGAGTCACCTATGACTAGAGTGGTGGGTACGTTGTTATGCCTTATGGGCTGTGGTTGAGTGGCACACTGAGTTTGTGGGCTATGTGTCATTTGGGTTGTGTTGGGGGTGGAGGTTGCTTGTGTTTCTGCTTTGGAGGTCCCTGTTGCTTGGGCAGGTTTTTACTGAGAGCCTCCGTGAATGTAGGTGTGTGTTTTCTGTTTCTATGTGTGTGTTTTGGTGGTGTAGGTTTTGAGGAACTATGTGCTGAGTGTGGTGTGGTGCAAGTGTTTACCTTCTCCTCTTGACTGTCTAGTCCAGTCTTGGGTGAAGAGAGCTTTGCTTCCAGTTTGGCTATATAAGTGCATCTCTCACAGGTTGTAGTGTTGGGTGGTAGGAGGAGAGGATTGTCTGTGTACATGAGGCAATTACTGAATTGCCCAAGATGCCCAGGTTCATCAGGTAGACAGGAGAAAACACCGGGGGCTGACCCTTAGACATGCCTGGATAGGTGCTTATTTGTTAAGTACTAGAAACTGTTTTTCTCTAGACAGTGAGGAAAGTTGAGTGCTGTAGTAATTTGTAGCTTATTTAGTGCTTACAATAAGTTCTGAAGAAGTGCTGAAACAAAAAACTGACTAGTTCTAAGAAACAAAATTAAACTAGAAGGCTTCTCTCCAACACAGAAAGGCTTGGGGGCCTAGAAGCCTACAAATAGTCCTGGACACAGCAAATCTATATCCAGGCTAGACTACCCACAGGAAAGGCAGGAAACAAGCTTAGAAAAAGTTTTTTTTTTTTTTTTAGTGGAAAGAGAGAAAGGAGTAGCAGAAACTAAGCTGATTGGCCTTCTCAAATGTTCTCCCTGTACTGGATAGTATGAGGTAATGACACTAGACTGGGAGGAGGGTCCCAGATCAAATTTACACTAGGGGTAGGCAACTGCAAAGCCACCAACTATAAAAACACTATACCAACAGGGAGGGAGGGTGGGAAACAAACTGCAGAAATGTTTCTCACAGCTGAAAAGCAGCAGTGAGCCTTTAAATGAAAGTTTTAAACAGCTAAATGAGCCTCTAGAAAAAAGAGTTTAACTGCAACAAGTTATCAGAAACAAACAACCCAGCAGATGCTTAATAATAGTGAACAATTTTCAGTTAATACCTCACACACAGTGAAACTAGTTAGAAAAATACACAGTACACAAAGTGCAAAAAATAACAAAGAAATAAAGAACAAAATAAGCAAAAAACAGGATACTTAATGTTATATATTATAGTTCTGAGTTTGCTCAGTGTCCTTCCTTTGATTAGCTCAGTGTGAAATGGCAGAAACACTTACAACTTAACTTCTTAGGTAACAGAAAGTTGAAACCTGAGACAGCTTTTAAGAAAGAAATCTCAAAAGAACCAATGAGGTGCTTAGTCTAAGCTGTAGTCCAGGTGACCTCAGTCAGCCAATGACCTCAAACAATTCTCTCTCACTGAAATGCCTGATGGCTTTGGCTAAACCAAGATGTCCCTGAATATGTGCTCAGACACACAGCCTCCACAGTGAAGTTCAACTAAAAAGAAGTATGGGAACTTATAAACCTATTCTGAGTAAACATTTCCTGGTGGAGCCAATAATGGAGGAAACAACCATACAACAACAAAAAGTAATTGAACCAAGCGTTGTAGATGTAGTAAGCAGTTCTATGAACACCTACTCTCTTACATTGATAATAACATTTAGCCCAGTAGTGGAATAAATTCAAAAAATAGTTAGGAAATTCTGGCCCTTAATGTCTGTGGACAAGGAAATATACAATAAAATAGATGAACATCCCAACATTACTTATAAGAGGGGTCTGAATATGAAAAGTTTGTTAGAATTACCATTGAAACCGACAAAGATGAACACAGGCATGTATAAATGCGATGTGTGTAGCTATTGTAGATATATTGAGGTGGGTAATAGATTTTGGATTAGAAACAACACTTACTACATTAAAGGCTAGTTTAACTGTAATACCAAATCAGTAGTTTACTTGGCACAGTGCCAAGGGTTTCTAGCTTTCTACGTCGGTAAAACCAACCATAGATTACGTGAAAGGATATACAAACATACTTATGCTATTCAGAAGCATAAAATGGACAACACTTTAGCTAGACATTGTGAGACAAATTCAGACGATTACTTTAGATTTAAAGTCATAACTCAAATAGTTCCACAGGACATTAAAAGGCTATCTGAAGAAAATGTGGTCAGGTTACTGCTTGAAAAAAGTGAGTTGAGTTTGCAGCTTAGACTTGACACTTGTAGTTATCCCGGCCTAAACGAAACCTACTCAATAGCATGTTTACTGAAATTAAAAAGTTTATTAAGGTGAACTGTGAAGTATAATTATCCCTAATCCTGTCTTTGTAAATAAATATACACATATTTATTAATCTAGGTAGGTAAAGAGAGATAGGAGTAACCAAGGGTTATCTGGCCCTTTGTAGATTATTTGACTAAAAATTAAACAGGAGAACATAATGTATGTATAACCAATTATTTTTAGCACATGTATATAAATCAAGTATTGGTGCATGAGCTAAATTTATGTTTTTAAATGATTATTATTCATACATTCAGGGCTACCCTTGTTTTGTTAGACTTAATATATTGTATATGTAAATAACTATTTAACATGGGTACATTATAGATTTTTTGCCCTTAACATCTATTGTAATGCTGCCGTTGGAGGCAACATATAAGTTTAACATTCCAACCAAAATTGAGGTACAGTGCCCAAGAAAGCCAAGAAACAACTTTAGAAAACAAAAACAGGCACCAATGGAGGTGAAGTAAATAAATCTGAATACTGATAATGGAAACGACAGCTAGGTTTATTCAGTACATAAACGCACACATCACACGGCGTTTTCATCCACCGGACTTCATCAGATGTAACAAATTTTATCTATGCTGTACCAAACCTTTTTATACCCCTTCCCCTTGTAATTAGTGAATCAATTGATGTTTAATTAGTACATTTAAAGTGGCAACACTCATAAACCCTTTTATGTTCACTCAGGTACATTCAGTAGTGTTACTAAGTAATTGCAGGAATAAAATACATCTATTTCAAAAATTCATATATGCTCAATAATTTTTTAATAAAAAACACAATTAAAAAATAGTTATATACTATATGGTAAAAAGTTTTTAAAAAGATTTTAAAAATTGTTAAAAAGGTATATATATATATATATATATATATATATATATATATATATATATATATGTCCTACAAGGAAACTTACAGAAAAATGTCTATTTGTTCACATACTTGTCCTTAAGGTTGACCAAACAAATATTTGTACTCTGCTTAATGTAAATAAACAACAAGTATGACAGATACTTAAAAACTAGATAGTATCAAAAGGTGCTACAACTTAGCTGCCCTCATCCTTAAGATGGGGGCAATGGAAATGTGTTCATGAAAGCCTAGGAATCTATTGACTTCAAGTAATAACTGCCAATACAATTCCCTAACTTCTATCCTGTTCTCCCAAGGTTCACCCCTAGTATCTTGATGCACCATGTCTATCACAAAGAAACCCCACTTCGCTCCCATACATGTCATAGCGTGTTTATATATTGCGTTATTAATATCTTTTGTTCTAATAGCATTCAAATGTTCATATATTCTTCTTTTTAATTTGCGTGTGGTCTTTCCAATATAAAATGCACCACAAATTTTACATAGGGCTAGGTATCTCAAACCTTCACTATTACAACTGGAGAAACTACCACTCCTAATAGTATACTGCCTATCTGGAATATATAAAAAATCTTGTCTCAAAATGTGTACACATTGAGCACATGTTCCACATTTATAAGTCCCTAGCTTTTTTCCATTTGGCCCTTTGTGATTTTTGTCCAACAATTCCTTGAGGTTTTTACCTTTTTATATGTGAATTGTAATGATTTTTTGAACAAATTCTCCAATTCTGAGTAGCAACCAAACCTTTCCCAGTGTTGTTTAATAATATTTCTAATCACGGATTTTTTTTGTGATAATACAAATCATAATTTCCCCCAAAAGTATTCCCTGTCCTACACTCCTCTTGTACCTCTACTTTTTCACATCCCAAAATTGGGGCAAACCTAGAGGTTCTAGCATTTTTAATTTCTACCATCACTTCCTCCACCATTGATGCAGGGTATTTCCTAGCTAGAAACATATCCCTTAACTTCCAACTTTCATGTTCAAAGTCCACATCTCTGGATGTCATCCTGCTGCTACGGATAAATTGCTCCTTAAGAATACTTCTTTTTTGTTTGTATGGGTGTGAGCTACTAAAGTATAAGTAAGAGATGGAGAAGGTGTCCTTCCTATATACTCTCGAAGTGTATTGCTGTAAATGTTTATCTTTCTTAATAGAGACGTCCAGAAAATTCATCTCTTCTCTAGAAACATGATGGGTAAATGTTAAATAATCAGTGGTATTGTTTAAGTGGTGTATAAATTCCTTTAGTTTGGTCTCCCCTCCCTTCCAAAAAATAAATATATCATCCAGATAATATTTGTAGTATACCCAATAATGTGCATATTCTGATTCAAGCACTAATTTCTCCTCCCACATCATGAGTACTATATTTACGTATGTGGGGGCATGTTAGCCATCCCTTGTATCTGCTTATAAAATTCACCTTCAAAAAATAAAAAGTTTTGCTGCAAGACCAAATCCATAAGTTCAGTGTGTACCAAAAAATTGTTATGGTCCAAATTTCCATACTTATTGATAGCCTCCTGAAACCATTCAAAGCCTGTAGAATAAGAAATCACATTACACAGGTCCTGTATGTCCAACGTGACACAAATTATGGAATCAGAGTACATGTCATCCCTAATACTTCTTAAAAAATCCCAGGAGTCTTTCAAAATTCCATGAAAGGAAACCCATATAGTCTTTAATTTAGTATCCAGACATTTGGCCAATGGATAGGTTTTGGAACCATTTGCGGCTACTATTGGTCTCATTGGGGGAGGGTCCTCTAAATTCTTATGCACTTTGGGTATCCCAAATATGGCTGAGATCCTGGGTTTTTCCGCACTAAGGTATCTGTAAGTGTCATGGTTGATTAAATTATCATTCAGCATTTCTTTTAAAGCAAAATCTATTTAAGATAGGCCACATTAATTTCATTCCTTGATACCCTCACATATCGAGTGGTATCATTTAACATATTCATAATTTTACTAGAATATAGAATACTATCCATCAGTACTACCCCACCCCCTTATCAGGTTGCATCACCCTGATATAACTATTTTCCTGTAGTAATTTAAGAGTTCCATCTCTTCCTTAGTGAGATTTGATTTACCTTTCCATTTTTCCTTAAATATTTCTCTAATCTCCTTTTCTATCTGTCTTTCCAGATTTTTTAACTGGGGGTGCATGGGTGGGTTAATAGTACTAGGTTTTTTAATTTCAGTGTTACCTCTAGTGTTTTGCTGCCCATGAAACATAATTTCCAAATTTTTCTTTCTCACAAAATCCTTAAATCTATCAAACTACCCACCATATTACCTCTTCTGGAAGGAATAAAGTTGAAACCTTTTGAGAACAGCATAACATGCTGTATATTTATCTCCACGCTACTGTAATTATGAATACTAAAGTCCTGAAATATATGTCATGGTCCCTGCACAGTAATGTCTCCTGTGTTTTCCCCAGTATCCTGTTCCCCTTCACTGCTACTTTGCGTAATTATTTCCTGCCGCTTGGGGAACCTCTGGGAAAATACCGTACAGGTGATTTGCATCTCAGTCTATCTGATCTCCTAGGTTCTGGATATTCTTCAATTTCTTCATTGTTTAATTCCATACCCATATTATTCTCATAATTCTCCTGCCTATGTATAGGGTCCCATACATTGTGTGCCCCATATTGTTTGTTCGTGGGACCTCTATTTGTTTCCACATCCCTGGAATGATATTTTGAAATAAAATTATTTTTTTGGGGAACGGATATGCTGTCCTCTGGTGGTATTCCCTCAGGTCCCTGTCAATTTTCTACATTTCCTCTTAAAAACTGTCTGACATTTGTCTTCCACCTGTTGTTTAATTATAAAGTATTTTCTTTTTTCATTGTCAATACTAAACATTAAGTCGGTAGTCACCATTTTATTTAAACATTCTATTTCCTCATATAACCTTTGCATATTTCTCTCATTTTCTTTAATGAGAGTTCTCATAACCTCAAACCCACTATGGTCAAATATTTTTAACAATTCCTCATGGAAGGTAAACCCTTCCACCACATTATTTGGGTATTTGAACATCTGCAGTCCCTTTGGGACAATACCCCTAAGAATACAATCCTTCAAATAATTATTGTTCATACCTAAGGCTTTATGCCTAAAAATTAAATCTGACAGTTTTTTAACATTAGCCCGGTAAGAAATGTCTGAGTCAGTTATTTCCTTCCCATCCAAGGGAAAAATTTGAATTTATAGTACCTTTGTAATTAGAAAACAAATTATGCGAGTACAACCACAAAGTCAATGTGCTTGTATCAGTCCAGTCCTCCTGCCCATTTTCATTGGAATTGGCATAATATCTGACTGTCGACGCTCCCCTTCCACTTCCATTGGGTTGCGACCTGCTACCCTCTTGTCCATTCAGACCTGCATTATTGTTTAGATGTCCCAAATTACTGCTACCAGATCTAGGGATTGCTCCATTCGCATTTTCTACCTCAGTCCTACTACCACGCTGCGGTTTACCGGTTCCTGTTGTCGTCACATCCTATCCTTTCCTTTAAGTTTAACATACTGGTTAATATGAACGAATTTATGACATTAATGTGGTTATAAAAGTTGGTACATGTGTACATAATGGTTACTATTTATTGTAATGCTGCCGTTGCAGGCAACATATAAGTTTAACATATTGGTTAATACGAACAAATTTATGACATTAATGTGGTTATAAAAGTTGGTACATGTGTAACATAATTTTTTGGAACCACCAGGGTCGATCTGCAAAGTTATGTTTCGTTCCTTTTTTATTTATTTATTTTATTTATAGGTAGAAATGGAATGATCATGGGTTTGAAACAATGTATTTTTAAAAATTCTAATGAATTTAGGACCGCCCACTTGATTGTGTCATTTGACGAGGGCTTTTTAAACAGTTTTTTAAATTGGAGCTGACATCTGAAGAAGTCCGGATAATATCTGGACGAAAAGCGCTTAATTTAATTTTATTCTACTGTTTGTATTTTTGTACTGTTTGCCGCACGAGGAGAGTGCAACTACTCCATATTAAATTTCCTGTCTCAACTAACTGCAGAGTGGAGTTGGTTCCTGGCATTTGTTTTTGTGCTTTTCAATCGTGACTTTGTTGTTGGTGTGGATCGAGGTTTGACTATACAAATGGTCATCAGGCGTGCGAGATCACACAATTCTTAGGGAAAAGAAGTATGCCCTTACCTGGACACTGTGCAATCAATGAGTTACTGTATATAATTAGTAGGAGTATATGGGATTGCTCTCCCTGCAAAAAACAATCCCCGGGATTCATGAAGCTCGGCGCAAGGCCGGCGTAAGGCCTGCGCCGGCGGTGCATGGAATATCCGGCGCAGTAGCGCCATATACATATTAATGAGAGTGCACCGGAATCACAGACACGTGCGTAGTGTGCGTGGCGAGCCCAGGTAGGATCGTCTGGGCGTGTCTAAGCCGGCATGAGGTGAGCAACCTAATGTGCTGACAGCCACGGTCCGCCCACAATAGTAATGGCAGCAGCCAGGTCCTGTGCAGAATGAAACGCACGTACAGTATGCAACATAGTCCCGTCCCAAATTAGCGGAGAAGCAAATAGAAGCCACGAAGGCATAAGTGTACCCGTCCAAGGAGCAAAGGATACGCATAAGACCGCGTTAGTCCCGCAATGCACTGTCAGTGTTTACACTCAGAGAAGGTGTACAGCCGCATGTCAGCGCCGCACCGACATAGGAGCAGCGACTAAGGTCACCACCTGTCCCACTTTGGTTGGGGCACTCTCTCCATGCACAGTTGTGACACGATAAAGCGTATTAGAAATGGCTGATGTGCTACGATTGTAGCACACAATGATATCCGTATTTAATGTAATGGTAGCATGAATTGGTTATTTCTGTAACAGAAATACCTAAATGACACAATAAACAGAATAAGCAAGGAAATTGCCACAATAATAAGCATATTATTTAGGCAAACAAGTGAATTTCTATGCTATATAGTGACCGTTTGTATGTGTCGGCCTGTAAAGTCAGATGTGAGTCGCGGAAATATCCCAGATCGGAAAATGGAAAAGGTGGAAACCCCAGTAGCGACATGGGCATGGTCACCAGGGTTACCTGCTGTCCCAATGTGCCATGGACAGTCCCTGATTGGACAGTCGTGTCCCTGCAACAATCGTAAAAATGGAAAATGACCTCCGATCCCCTGCCACGCAAATTCCCGCAATATACATGTAAATAGTAGCATAAAACATATACATTACGATATGGAACACAGACATGGCATAAGAAAATAAATAAGGAACCCAAACACTTACAGAATAAGCTCATAGTATGGCAAACAAGTGAAGTTCTGTCAACTGCACTAGCCCTGGGTATGTGTAGTCCTGCAAATTCCGAAGTGTCCACATAACATGCCCCACTATGGGCATTGGAAAAGGTGCCAACCATAATGGTCACAAGCAGTAGTGACAGTACATAGCCGGGTAGCTGTGCTGACATAACAACAGTAAGGAAGCAAGATACCTCAAACACAGGCAAACATGTGCATAGCAACATATCCCAGACCCAGCAACGTCTCTGTTGCATACACTGGATGGTGTATGATGAAGTGTAATATCCAGAAGCAGAACCCATGCATTGGATGTACTACACAATAGCCTCATTGTACATGTCAGTCACACCCATGTATACCCCTGCACCCAAACCTGCTAGCATCCGTGTGCAGCTATACAACCACACACAATGTGCATACCTGAACTGTGGTAAGATGTTTGTGTTAGGCAATGCCACACGGGCAAATCGTTACCCACATGTCACCAACCCACCGCAGGTACAGATATGTAAATGGCTGCATGTGAATGTGTCAGCAGAATGTGTACATCCGGCATGTAGTATGTACCCGTCCAAACCATCTAGGTTTGCATACGACACGGTGCACATAACTGTACACATGTGGACAAGTCGGGTCGTTGGACCACCGCATCGATGATTATCTTTGCAGTGAAGTCGATCACATATAAGCGGAACAGGTGCCTACCAAACAGGGCGTCCTAACAGGGTGCTACAGGCAAAGAAGGAAACTGGGACATCACATGTGGAGATTAAGCGTGGCTGGACGGACAAATACACACGGTCAAGGTAAAGGGCGGAACAACATGCATATGGCGGATGGATGTTGTTAAGTAAAATATATAGAAACACATATGAAGTTCCAGTTTACACTCGAAATACTATATAATGTATTGAATTGTACCGTACAATATGGCAGTAGAACTAAGCCTGCATGTAATTGGTGAAGCTAAGCTGTACTGTGATGGAATTCTGAACCTGGCAGTAAGCAGTACAGCAGGCTCATGTCTGTCATCATTAATTATTTGCTGGGTTACAGAACAATAAATGTATGTACATGCATAACAGCACTCCTTCCCCAGAGGAGGATGGCCTTGTGAGCTCAATCGAAGATAGCAGTACAACTCCTTACCAGAGAGACAAAGCAGCGTATTAAGAAATTAACTGTCCACTGTATCGTAACAGTCTAGGGTCCTTGAAACAGCTACAATCACAAAAGGATACTGTAATGTACAAGGTGCCTTGCAAGGCTGTGTTATTCCCATGAGAAAACAATTTAAAAGCACGACCCCAGCACCACGTATGTATAGACTATTGCGGACCATAGTGATGGAAATGCCCTGTGACCGACCACGTCAGTAAGGTGGGCAAAAGCTGATTGTAAACACTATATAAAGAAACTGCTTACTGTATAGAGTCAGACAAAACTCTCATACTTGGACTGTATATTATTTAGCCTGCCTGTGTACACTACTAAAGCGTTCGAACCCGAGCCTCCTGTGTTATCGGCTGTCACTTAGAAAAGCCTACTGATAACTACAGTCTGGTTGTAACAACTTATTTCACATTGTGATCCTTGTAATCCGGAATTCCCTTGGTAAGCTACAGGTCAGAGTGCATGGCTGGTTAGACATATGCGCTGGAGAATATGCATAAATGGTTCTTCTTGAATGAAAAGACCTCCGACTGAATTGTTGTGTGTAAAGAGGCTGTTTACTGTCTGATCTGTGGCTGAAAAGCGGAAAACTGGATCCCAAGAAGAAAGCGTGCAGCCTTAAACAGGAGGCCCAGGTAAGGAGTGTCTGCCTTTTTGTGTCTATTGTAGATCAGGGACCAGACTACATTGTGTTTCTGTTAACAGTAGTGATATCGGGTCGAAGACCTACCCACATACTGTTAAATCTGAACATAGGTCAGGGGAACACACAGCAGAGTAAATAGTGATTGTAGACACTACAGTGGATACAGGGAAGGAGACACCGTGTTATGACAGAAAGTGCGTAGCAGTCGTGTAGAGGATATGGGAGATTATTGAAGCAACAGATCATGTGATCCGCGTTTGGCGGGTGACGTGAAGAATATGCAATCGCAGAGAGCACATAATGTGAGTTACGCAGCAAAATGGGGTAATAAATATGACATTGATGGTATATTAGGCAACATATCGTTACTGAAACATTGTAATCCCTGAAAATTTGATGCATATGTTCCAAGGTAAACACCTGTTCCACCCTGAGAGGGATATGCCCTCTCTGGCCAGCCGTGTCCTGTAAATAAACCGAACAAATGTCAAATGTCCTGATATCTCAGGACAAACATTTCCCAGATATATATCAAAATGGTAGCATAAAACAGTAAATTTGTATGTGGAACAGCAAAATATAATAATAAACAGAATAAGCAACTGAAATGCTACAACAATTGGTCGCTCTCCTGGCAAAGCGTGAATACCTGTCCTATGTACTGGCCGTGGGTATGCATTTTCCAGGCAAATTACCGTTCGAACACTAATGTCCCACATTGTGCATTGGAAAAGGTGGCAGCCCTAAGATGTGCAGGCGACAAAACAGCGACAATTGGGTATCCGTCATGCACATCGGTGGACTGAGGTAGTGTACGAAGGAATAGAACACTACAAATGGCTAAGCATCATACGTACACAGAGAAAATCATAATACAGTAGTACCGATCGCAGCCCCCCACAACACCCTACCATCTCAGATACGACATGGAGGATATTAAAGCGGGAGGGCAGGCTAGTCCCCACGTTATCCTGTGGCAACAGAGGTAGCACTTGAACAAATGTAATAGAAGCTATTGAAACCACATCGAACCGCGTAACATACCTAGGGACACCGAGTAAGAACACAGTACTAAAACAGAGTGAGGATATCTGTCAATTAATTGAAGTACCGAACCATCATGCAGGACAGGAAGGCCAGGACCCACCCCCGTGGCGTATAGACCGTGGACACCAGAAGATATCTGCAAAGTCAGAGAGAATTCCCCATCCACAAAGTAATCGCTATTCACCATGCAATACCCTGTATCTCCTGATCGAAACCAAAAGGGAATGGTGGATGGTACAGTATGTATAAGCTGTAAATCATGTAAGAATACTTAGGGTAGCGTTGGTGCCAGACCCACACACTATATTCAATGCTATGAACATGCCACAGAAGTATCTTACCGTGGTACATATAAGCTATGCTTACTTTGCAATACCTATACATCCACATAGTCCGTATTGCTTTGCTTGTACAGTCAGGGTGACAGATACAGCCATACCCGGCTATCAGCGGGGCTACTGTGAAAGTACAACGATATTCTCACAGGGGATGGCTAGCTACATTCGGTGTCAACTCCACCGGGGCCAGTCAAGCTCCACTTTAATTGGATGATATTCTGCTTGCGGCCCCTACCCAGCAGCAATGTATGGAAGATACAATAGCATTATTGAGATAATCAGCAGAACAGGGACATAAAGTAAGCAAGCATAAATTGCAACTACAGAGAATACAGGTCAATTACCTGGCATATCTGGTATCCAAGTAGGGTAGAACATCACATCGCGATAGGAAGGTAGCAATATAATAAGCACCCAAGCCAACTAACAAGAAGGGAATGATGTCGTGTCTGGGCCGACTAACACATGTTAAATCTGGATACCAAACAATGCTGTGGAATCCGCTGTATTGTTTGCCTTAACCTTTAATACACCTATGGCAGCACAACACATAGTACACGGATTACAGTAGCAGAAACAGCGTTATGCAGACTAGAGCGATTGATAGCCTCAACAGCTGTAGTAGGTCTCGTGAATAATCATAACACATGTTGTCAGACCGTAGATTGTAGGCGGAGATATATGCCGTCAGTCTTGATGCAACAGCAGGGAAGTAAGCAACGCTAAATAGCTGACTACTCATTGCAGTTGGACACTGTGGCATGGTCAGTGCCACATTGTGTACAGAGCAGTTGTTGTAGCACCCATGGCAGTACAGGCCCGGCCGTAATGTTACTAGACCACCCTCTCACTGTGAGAATGTGTCATGCAGTTGCGATCAATCTGCTGCAAGAGAAGATAGAATTCCTGACTCGTGCTAGACATTTGTCATGTCTGACCATACCACTGAGTCAACCTCACATGGTGATTGAGCGTTGTACAACATGAAACCTATCAGCGTCACGTCTGACACCTGTGTATGGCACACCACACAGTTGCCTATCACGAAATGGATTAAATAACTACACACAGACATTATAACACTGATATATCCTTAGATGATGCAGAGTTTACATTTAATGTGTATGCGGATCATGTAGACAGAGTCCTACAGGAGCGAATGAAGTAGTTTATGCAGTAGTTATTGATAATGACATTGCAGGCGGCCAAACCCTGCAGCATAACGTGTCTGCTCAAGCAGCAGAATAGATAGCTTTAACACGTGCTTGTACTGTAGCGGAAAAATGATGTGTGGACATATGTCCCGATAGTCATTCTGTTGTCTGTGCAGTGCATGTTTATGAGCAGCAGTGGAAGAATAGGGGAATGATAACATCCACGGTAAACCGATTAATCATGCATACGAACCTGAATGCATTAGACTACATGCAGTTACCCACTGAAGTAGGTAATTGTAAATGTGCAGGGCATAGAAAGCAACAGGATAACAGTAGGAAAGTTGAGGCATGAGCTCATGCACCTGCAAAACAAGCAGCGTCACAGTTGGAAAGTGTCTGTGTGAATGAGGAATGACAAACCTCAGACTGTTTAGATGTAGAAACTGTACAAACAATGCAAACAGCAACTACGAAAGCAGAAAAGCCGGCGTGGTTATGGCGAGGAGCAATCCTTGAACACGGACTGCACATATCCACAGTGATAAAGCCAATATTAACGTCTAATATATTCAGATATGCGGCTTTGTGGAGCCATGGGTAGAGACATGTCTCAACAGGGGATGGTACATTTGGTTAACAGAATACCCTAACATACGGAATTACGAACCACATACAAACCTCATGAGCAGCGTGTCACGTTTGCCGTAGATATCATGCACAGGGAGTATTTAAACCGAGGGAGTGAGTTTACCTACACCACCCTAACCGTTCCGTACTATCTGTATGGAATTCATACATCTGCATAAATGTGAAGGAACAAATACTGTTTAGCGATTACACATATATATAATCAAAATGGGTAGAAGCATTCCCAACCAGTAATCCGGATGCAGCAGCAGTGGCAAAGGTGCCAGTAAAATTAAGTATCCCTAGATCTGGCATGCTGTAAAGAAGCTACAGTGACAATAGAACACATGTAGTTAACCAGACAATCACGCTACCTGGGGATTACTTGTATTACCATGAATGTCAATTGCATGTACAACCCACACTCAACACGACTGCTGCCGCCGTAGAATGGGATCGAGAAATAAGTAGAGGAGTTTGGTGGGTGACATCCAGGCGAGTTACATGAGCTGTCTACCTCTAGCATTGCTGAGCATGACAACAGTTCCAAATGTAAAGTGCTGCACCCACTTGAAGTAGTATGTGGAATGGCATATCATGTGCCAGAGTGGAAAGCTGTCATGCCTGCAGAGCGGTCGATGACTCAGTAGTAGGTGACATGAGAGGATTGTTAACTAGTAACACTGTTCTTCAGTTAAAGTCTGTTACAGATAAGAGCAAGCGAAGGCGGAAGCATAGCTGACACCAGTATCCTGTGTGTATGTCACTGTTATCCAAAGAACATTATTGCCAAGTGGACAGTGCGAATGTCTGTACGGGTACTGTTGGCAGCGCCTACCGCAGTAAAGTTTGCAGAGAGGTCGTCCTGGGTCCACCTCACATTTCTCAAACTGGTAAAGGATATCAAGTCTGATTGACATCTTGTAGCTGATATACCAAAGAGCCGAATCACCGGCGAAGACTGTATAACAATACAAAGCAACCCCAAAGACATTTATGTTTGCTGTCCTAATGATTATACACCTATTAACCATGTTTGTGTTTACGTTACAATTTCCGGGACCTTACCTGCATATAACTACGGATACAAATACTGATACGTGATGAACTGGCCACAGAGTGTCTTCCACACTTCAACAGATACCTAGGCATGATGCGTGTGCATATAGAGACTAGGAACACTTTAAATTGCTGTGTTTGTACTGCCATACCTACATCATATGGAGGACTTCCGATGCATGTTGTCCCCTTGGGGATAGATTGAGACTTGTGAATATCTACACTTTGATACAGGTTCTGTGAGATCACAGGACAACGTGGCAATGTACTTACCTGTTACACAAAAAGGAATTGTATGTTATCATAAACATGGTACAGTTTCAGTTGGTGGGAGTATTTGTAACATAACTGTGTCTTATGAATGTCATATAACAGCCAAAGATCACAGTACTACTTGTAGCACCATTCCTAATTTGTATTGAAACATCATGAGAACAATGTTGAAGGATGTGCAGAAACATCCTGAATTGTATAAACAGTCCTCTGTTAGAGACAGGAATTTGTTACATGCAGAGGTAACCCGCATCAGTAATAAAGTAGAATATAGTTATGTTGTTTGTGGGAAATAAGCATAGCAATGGTTACCTGGGAATTGGTCCGGCAGTTGTTATTTGGGTTATCTGGCTCCAGTCACATGACATACTGTACAATTGCCTGTGGGTGCGAAGCGAACTATAACACATATAGCTCGAAGAACTGGGAACACAGTCGAGAAACCTACTAATCCAGTGGGTGAAATGGAAGCTGTTCTGACATGTCAGTCCTCTGCAAGAGATAAAGGAATACCGATTCATATGGACTTCAGTGACAGCGTCACAACCTGGGCTGGAACACCCCAGCTTCTGGAGTAGTGAAATCAATCAGGGAACAGAGGAAGTTATCAAAAACTGTCGGAGGAAGGATGAATGTGACTTCCGCTCCTGAACATGTGACTGATGAACTGGATGCAATGAGAACTGTTGTGTCACAAAATGTAATAGTGCGACTGCACCGTGGCGCTGAGAATTGGTGCGTCTTGGCGCTTACTGAAGAAGATCGCTGTGTCCAACTACCACATGAAGAGACCAAAAGCAACGCCCACCTACAGGTAATATAGCAGGTGTCATCCATGGCGGAACCAGGCCCAAACCCACTGCGAACCATTTCCACAAACCATTGGGTGGATGGGGTCAGTCATACTGAATATCATGATTGCCATTTGTGTTGTTCTGCTCATATTGGGAGCATGTGTCTAGTGCGGGATACTGTGCATGTAAGTATTAGTCAGGGACTCTGGCAACATACCTGTACCGAGACTATGTATCAAGACCTGTAGTGGTATTTGTCAATAGAAAATGCAATCCTACTTGCAATGTACATCAAATTACTTGCCTAGTTAACCGTACCACAGAGGAAGTCGCCAGCGAATGAAATAATGTTGTTTATGTCTCTGGATAGAGTAGAAGTATTCAAAGGAGGAGAATGTTAGCAAAATACATATTTAAACATAATATGACGTGCAACTTTAGAAGCTAATAGTGTATAATGCATATTATTCTACCTGACAATATAGCAGTACAGCTTCTCATGCATGTAATTGCTTGTAGTGTAGCTGCAGTGTGATTGAACCCTAACCCTAGCAGTAACCAGTGCAGCAGGTGTATGTCAGTCAGCATTAGTCATCTGCTCGGTTACAGAATAATACATGTATGTACAGGTATATCTGTCATCCTTCTACTGAGGAGGATAGGCTTGTGAGCTGTAACACAGAGTACAGCTGCTCAGCAGAGAGACACAGGAACCTAGTAGGACACGGCGTGAGGACTGAATATGAACAGTGTTGGAACCGTGTCAGAGCAGAACTTACCAAAGTACAGTCTAACTGAATATGTGGCTTGCAAGGTTGGGCTATCCTCATGGGAAAACATGTAATAAGCATTACCTGAGCACTGTTGTAGGAATACAATGTTCTGTACTCTAGCAATGTAAATGCCTTGTGACTGACAACATCATTAATGTGTGCAAAAGATGATAGTATACAGAATGCTCATACAGATGTAACATGTATAGAGTTGAACAAATGTCTAAACTTTGACTGCATACTCCTTTGCCTCCTGCTGCACAGTAATAAAATGTTATTAATCCCAGCTTCCTGTGTTAATGAGTGTCATGTTGAAAATACGAATGAGTGTTACAGTTTGATTTAAAAGACTTAATTGACAGATGTTTACGTTCTAGCATTGGAATAGGTCAAGACAAACATCACAATGTCCATGTGTACCACATACACACAGCCAGTAACACGCAGTAGTAGTGCATGAAGGCATACGACTGTGGGAATAGTACAGGACATATGGCACGTGCCAAGTGCAGATGCATGACACAAACACCAGGATGGGTGTCCCTGCAAAGAGGAACATGTGCCAACTACACCTCCCACAGATGTACTGGCAATAAAAACACATGGCAAACACACAGACACACTACTGTCCAACACATGACTGCAGCGGAGCCTGGTCAAACACCAACATGAAGCATGCACAAACAGGGACTTGAGTTATGTTAGCCTTAACACCCCTCCAATAGGCCAAAGAAGAATAGAATGGACATATGCATGTAATGCTGTGAAGGATGTGTGGTAGTCCTCAGTATCACAGTGTTAGGGACACAGATACACTGTCATCAACTGTGCCGTATGTGCACCGTACACAGCATACCTGCATGTAATACAGAGGACAATCATGTGCCACAGAAATATACAGTGGCGAAAGACTATAGTGGATAGACAATTGTACATGTGACAAACTATGAATATAGGTTCACCGTCCATAGGTACAGGGTAGGCCATCGTCCCAGGCCCAGCCATAATACTACACCATAGTTAGGATGACTTTGCCAACCTTCTGTGCTTCAGATGAAATACCCATGATATTGCTGTATCTCCGTCAAGCAGTGATAATGATGTAATCCCTGGCCTATACCTGCAATTCTCCATCCAATGGACAACATAGCTGCGAACAAGGCTAGGAAGGATGTCTGTCTCACATGTACTGTGATGTAGATCCACAGCATAATGATTGTCTGGGTGATATATGTGTCACCCAAACACATCCATGAATGACCGTGACAAGGTAAATGTCACCTGCCCTAGTGATTCTGAGGGATGCGGATACAGTAGGTGAAGCATACACATGACATATGGGTTGACATGGCCTTGTATGTCAGGCACAGGTCAACACCAAACAGCAGGTATGTGGCGTGATGTGGCAGGGGTCCTACATGTGGGGCAGCATTACACAAAATGGTGTCATCCTGCATCTGTACAACGATCAACCTATGTGGGCTTCCCAGCTGCTGTAGGTGTATGGTCAGATACAGTCTGAATGGGGCAATGTAGTAGATCATAGGTGTAACACGTAATGGGTACAAGGGAACAATGACCTAGCCTGATGTAGATGTGAATCCCTGCACCAACAGGTGGGCAATGTAGAAGACCCACACAACCACGATAGCAGCGTGTGTGTGGAATGAATGGTGACCATCCAACACTGTCCCCTGATTCCTGGTAATCACCCCTGTGCTGAGTGGACAGCCACCTATATGCTGGACAGGGGTGACCTAGTACTTCTCCACAGGTATGATGTTGCATGGCGTTGCATTTAGCTGTGGGACATGTCCCTGACAGCAGATATGCATACCTGGGAGGCCCCTTGAAGGATATCTGTGTCAGATGTCTGTCCCACTATGGCACCTGTTTTGCAGTCATCTACAAACACTGTTGCCCATAGCACCCCTGTGTGTGCCTGTACCGTGAAGATGTAGGTGTATGACAGGAGTGCACACATGGAAGGGCCCCATGGGACACCACTTCTGACAGGCAGTAGGTCTGATATGCTGCCAGCAACTATGACCGTGTGGGTTGTGTCACATAGACAGTTTACAACACATTCTGTGATGTGCGTGTTCACATCCCAGCCAATGGGTTTATCAGCGATACCTGAGGGGTAATGTGATGAAGGGCTTTGCCAGGTCGAGGTAGGCTGTATGGACTGCAACACCCCCATCAGTGGCCTCGGCGACTGTCCTGAAAATGTCAACCATGCTTTAAAGGCATGAACCGCCCCTGAACAAGACAAACCGTGTGTGAGGCAAAGTAAGTATGTCCCCTATGCAGTCATGTACGAGCCACAGTATGATCCCTCCCCATGTCTTTGCAGATAGGTCTCCTCAGGGTAATGGGACAGTAATAACCAGCCTCAGTGGAGGTATTGGCCTTCTGTCGTGGGACTACAGTTGCCATGTGACACAACCTGGGTACCCTACCTGAGGTGAGGCTACAAAGAAATAGCTGTCCTAACTGTGGGTCCAATTCATAACCGAGATAGTGGAGTACACAGCGGGGTCACCAGCTGGTCTCATCGATGCTATGTCCACTACCCTGGAGAGAGCATGTCCCACCTGTGTGTCACAGAACATTTGGTGACCACAAACCAGTGGTACACACATCTCCTCATGTGTGGGGGAGGGTGTGGAGATGTCCTCACTGGACTTGTCAGCCTGTATGTTGGCAATGTGTGTATGTTGAGTAAACCCCACCTCTATGTGAACCCAGTCAGAGCATATGTGGGACTGAGCTCCCAGGTGTCCAGCATAGCAACTGAAGGTGGTATGATTGTTAGCCAGGTCCATGTAGGTATATCTGTGGAATGTGCCCTGGACTATTTCATGACAGTGTGTAAGTCTACACATATGATGACCAAGGGTGTCACACCTCACAAGGTGTCTGCTCCACCTTGTAGTAGCCACCTCCTCGTGTTGTACATTTTGTGTATGGCTGGGGTACACCACACTGGATGCTTGGCATTGGTACAGTGAACCACAGTTGGGTAAGTGAATGACTGGCTCATGCAGTCCTGTAGGTACTGGTAGATGGCAAATGTGATTGATGCAGTGGCTGCCGTACCATCGACCACTGGCTCAGGGTCCTTAAAGGAGACCACAGTACTGCGCAGTATTGTGTAGTCTGCCTCTGAGCAAGCAATGTGTATGGTAACTGGCAACACTCACAGCAACGGATGCCAAAAGCAGAAGCCAATGTCCAAATAACATAGATCAACTTCTGCATGACAATATGTGTTATCATACATGTATTGACATGTGTCTGCCAATTACAATTGGAAATGGCGGTAAGACTGGCCTAAAGTTCCCATGATGTACACAGTCTGGGGGTGTTGTTCCGATAATAAAGTGGCAATACCTCCCAATCGTGACCTCTGGGTATGGTATGAAAGTGGTTGTTAACCTGCAACATTGGATGTATAGCATTGGTTTCTGGTGTCGGAAGACATGGTTCCTGTAGCACAACACAGTATGGGTAGTCAAGCACACATACACGATTGCTGAACACACAGCATCAGTGAAACCCACTGCTCACAAGGACACAGTCCGACAAGCTCTACACTTTACATATGCACAGTGGTGTCCATTGTAGGACCCAAAATTGTGGAAAGAATCGAATAATGTGTTATTTCAATGCGTACCTGAAATCATTGTCGTCACAGGTACACATATGCACATAGCGTGTTTAATGTTGCTGATAGCTGTCCATGTAATGCAGCACAGATGCACAGAAATACCCAGGGTACGGGTCCATAGAACTGCGTCCACATCACAGGTCCGCACAGATGGCGGATGTGTAATGGGTACTGTCAATTGTTGCAGTCAAGGGATTCTGGGTATGTAGGCGCTGTGCTCGGTGTTGTTTCATGAGCAATCCTTTCTCCGCCCGTGGGAGGGATGTGTCGTAGCACCTGCCTTACTCTCCGCTAATAATGCAAACCATACTCCGGAGAATGCTAAATGTAGGTGTGGAATGTGTACAGCCCTATACTAGTGTCCAGTAGGCAATTGTCATGGATGGACACCCGTATGGCCAGGATGGCACCCACAACTGCAAACCGGGTAAATGACATAGCAGCGGTAAGGCATAACACAGGAAATACACATAGGGACTACAGTTGACATTCCACATACAAAGCGGACCCTCGTGCCAACACCGGCGTACACAGCACTCAGTCTGCCAGCAACAGACTGAGGAGCACCCGCTACCGTACAGCGGAACAGATGTGCGACCTGTGGAACACATACTAATGGCACACACACAGCGTCAAGTAGGATATGTAAACTATGGCATTCCCACCTATGAAGACAACATGGTTAAATGAATACATAGGTAATCAACATGTTCCGGTGGTGTTATATTGGAAATACAGTGGCGGATATGTCCCATTGGGACGTCTGCGGTTTATATGGAGCATTTGCTAACCAGCATCATTGGATGTATGTCATTTGTCCACAGTACTAAATCACCTGGTTATGTAGCACCATGTGGAATGGGTGGTCAAACAGACATCAGCGATTCCTGAACACACAGTATCAGTGAAACCCAGTGCTCACAAGGACACAGTCCGACAAGCTCTACACTTTACATATGCACAGTGGTGTCCATTGTAGGACCCAAAAATTTGTCTAAAGACAGGAATGCCGCCTTATTTAATCAACTAACTGAACTCATTGTAGTCACAGGTACACATATGCACATAGCGTGTTTAATGTTGCTGATAGCTGTCCATGTCATGCAGCACAGATGCACAGAAATACCCAGGGTACGGGTCCATAGAACTGCGTCCACATCACAGTCCGCACACATGGCGGATGTGTAATGGGTACTGTCAATTGTTGCAGTCAAGGGATTCTGGGTATGTAGACTCTGTGCTTTCGGTGTTGTTCGCAGGCAATCCTTTCTCCGCCCGTGGGAGGGATGTGTCGTATCACCTGCCTTACTCTCCGCTAATAATGCAAACCATACTCCGGAGAATGCTAAATGTAGGTGTGGAATGTGTACAGCCCTATACTAGTGTCCAGTAGGCAATTGTCATGGATGGACACCCGTATGGCCAGGATGGCACCCACAACTGCAAACCGGGTAAATGACATAGCAGCGGGAAGGCATAACACAGGAAATACACATAGGGACTACAGTTGACATTCCACATACAAAGCGGACTGTCGTGCCAACACCGGCGTACACAGCACTCAATCTGCCAGCAACAGACTGAGGAGCACCGCTACCGTACAGCGCCACAGATGTGCGACCTCTGGACCACATGCTAATGGCACACACACAGCGTCAAGTAGGATATGTAAACTATGGCATTCCCACCTATGAAGACAACATGGTTAAATGAATGCATAGGTAAGCAACATGTTCTGGTGGTGTTATATTGGAAATATAGTGCCGCATATGTCCCATTGGGATGTCTGAGGTTTATATGAAGCAGTTGCTAACCAGCATCTTTGGATGTATGTAATTTGTTCACAGTACTAAATCAGCTGGTTATGTAGCACCATGTGGAATGGGTAGTCAAACAGACATCAGCGATTGGGAACATACACCAGCAGTGAAAAGCACTGGGCAGGTGGACACAGTCCAGCAACATCTAACTTGACATATGCACATCGGTGTCCATTGTAGGACCAAAAATTCTGTTCAGAGAATGCCTGCTAGCTTCCTGCATTACTCATGTGATCTAATTGTCGTCACCACGTCACAGGTACACATATGCACGCAAGCGTGTTCAATGTTGATGATAGCTGTCCATGAACTGCAGCACACATGCACAGAAATACCCAGGGTATCGGGTCCATTCAGCTGCGTCCACATCACAGTCCAGCACACATGAAGGATGTGTAATGGGTACTGTCCACTGTTGCAGTCAAGGGAGTCTGGGTATGTAGAATCTGGCCTCGGTGTTGTTTTGCAGGCAATCCTTTGTCCCGCCCCGTGGGAGGGGCGTGTCGTAACACATCGTCACTCTCCGCTAATAATGCACACCATACTCCGGGGAATGCAAAATGCAGGTGTGAAATGTGTACAGCCCTATACCAGTGTATAGTAGGCAATTCACATGGATGGACAAGCGTATGACTAAGATGGCACCCATAACTGCAAACCGGTGGAATTACACTGCCGTAGTAAGGCATTACACAAGTCATACACATAGGGACTACAGTTGACATTCCCCATACAACAAACACAGACAACCAGCCGATGAAGTCCAAAGCAAAGCCGAGGTACTGTAGGGACCGTCAGTGACCAACCAGAGCACACCAAGAATTAAAGGCAGTCACCATAGTCTATTGGAGCCCGCCGTCTGCTTCATAAGCAGACTTATTCAGACTACATACAATGCAGTCCAACCTACTACATTTACAAGCATTAATTGGTCAGTACATTAGATGTGCTAGGTACTAATTACATGCCTTAAAGGCAGACAAGCGAACAAACCTTACTTGGGTTACAGATCCCACACAGTGAGGACATCAGACATTGCTTGAAAGGTACAGTCTTCATCGGAAAATAGAAATATATGTACATATATGAAACATGAACCAACATAAAATGTTTTCCAAATGTCTGACTGTGTAAGATACATATATATGTCCTACGGATTGTGCCAATATATTAACAGAACTGCAGACACCTAGTAATATAAATGAACCATAATATATACACATAAACCGTATGATTATGACTACTGTAAAATAGACCAACGAAATGTAAAGATTCACAATGTGCTAATGTAAATATTCATTTAGAAGGTTACTTAAATAAATCAATTCAGACATCCATGTGTAAATACTAACACAAGGCCAGCGAGGTGCTTGCCCTCACATGTACTGGGATGTCGTTCCACAGCATAGTGAGTGTCTGGGTGATGAATCCGTCCCAACAACACGTTCGATTAATGACAGTGTCAAGGTGTCGTCAGCTGCCCTTGTGGTTCTGAGGATCTAACTTATTTCGTGAAGCATAGTCATCAGATCTGGGTTCGACTTAGCCGTGTATGCCAGGCACGGGTCACCTCTGGGCAAGTGGTATGCAACTGTATACAGCTGGAATTCTTTCAGTCGGTCAGTATAACACATATACCTGAGACCCTGCATCTGTTTGTCGAAGAACTGTTGGTGCCTTTCCAGCTGCTGCAGGTGTTGGGTCAGATACATTCTGAACGGGGCATTGTACCCAATCATAGGTCTATTGGGTGATGAGTACAAGGGGACAATGCCCTCCCTGATCTAGATGTGAATCCCTTCATGATGATGTGGGCAATGTGGAAGGTCTACCTAACTATGTTAGCAACATGTGTGTCTAACGAACGGTTAACAACAACACGTGTCCCCAGATCACTGGTAACCCCCTCTGTGCTCAGTGGATTGCCACCTATATGGTAGCTCGGGGTAACCTTGTTCTTCCCGAAGGGTATGCCTATGCATTTCCTGGCATTTAGCTGTAGGACATGTCTCTGGTACCACTTATCCACATCTGTGAGGCACTCCTGAAGGATATCTGTGTCAGATGTGTGTCTGACTTTGGCACCCGGTTTGCAGTCATCTGCAAACATTGTCACCCATAACCCCCTGTGTATGCGTGTACATTGGAAGCGTAGATGCTGGAAATAGTGGACCCAGGACTGAGCCCCATGGGACACCACCTGTGACTGGCTGTGAGTATGACATGGCGCCAGCAACTATGGCCATGTGTGTTCTGTGACTTAGCCCGTTTGCAACCCATATGGCGATGTATGGATTTACATTCAAGATGGCGGGTTTATCAATTATACCGAGGGGGTATTGTGTCGAAGGCCTCTGCGGGTTGAGGTAGGCTGTATGGACTGCTTTACCCTCAGCAATGGCCTTGGTGACTGATTCTACAAAGTGAAACACGTGTAAAGGGCATGATCTGACTCTGACCAAGCTAAACTGGGTTGTATCCAAAGTATCACGGGTCCCCTATGTCTTTATCTATGTGTCCCATTATGATCCATCTCCATGGCTTTGCAGATAAGGCTTGTCAAACTAATGGTATGGTAATAACCAGGGTCAGTGGAGGCACCATCTATGTGGAGTGTGACTACAGTAAGCCCTGTGCTACTACTCAGATGCGTATCCTGAGGTGAGGCTAAGATTAAACAGCTGTCCTAAGTGTGGGTTAAATTCCCCATAGAGTTCCTGGAGTACACAGCTGGGACACCATGTGGACCCATGGATGCTGTGTTGACTGCCTTGGGGCTGGATGTGGGTAATGCTGGACATACCCACGGCAGACGTGGCACGTTCCCGAGTCCGATGCCCAAGGGACCACACACATAGCCGGCCTTAGGCATAGGCCAAGTAGGTAGCCGTCTAGGGTGTTGCTCTACTCGGGGCACCTTTCCAGACTCTATTTGGTGTAGGTAGACCAGGAGGGGGTAGCGGGTGATGTATCGGTGGCAACTTCTGCCTAGGTCACCACTTACCCTAAGGCCACTCTTCCCGTGGGTAATACAGCAGTACCCACACCCAGGCGGGTCATTGCTAGGGTCATTGCTAGTATGGCACATCATCTATGTAAGGAAACCATATATCCCCAGACATAATGGCACAGCATAATGCCTGTTCGCCGGCCAAAGGCAGACATACGTCACCAGCGGCGGTGCGGACGTACTGCGCGAGATGTCCGTTAACAATGCCGACATTGTCTCGCTTTGTGAAACAAACTCCACAGAGACATTCAATAATAGACAGCGACGGACAACCCGATGTCCTCGTGTCTGAGCTGTTCAACCTGTTACGCCATGTTAAATGTGTGTAGCACAGCGGAACCGGGCCAAACAAAGCAACGGACATGTCTGTGGCTCAGTGAAAGTCATCACGCAATGTTAAACCCTTGTAATATTGCGACACAGGCCATACATATGGAGGGTTAGTAATGGAAATAGGTTAGTTCGATCAGACCATGTGCAACGAGATCTACAACGGATACACCGGCCAATTGGCGCACACGATTCTGAATAATTGGGGGCGTGACATGGTACCATGGACACGGACAAAACGTGCCCATGTGACTCATCTAACATTCGTACAGGGTCAGGGCAGTCCCGTACAGTGGGCGGCCAAGACCAAACCCAAAGCACCACAGCAACACCCTGACAATCGAAGGCCTGTATGCGTATGGGATATAAGCAGCTGTCATCTGAACAGCCCTGCGGTGACGACATATGCATCCTGGGCCATGAGCGAGGGGGAATTAGGAATGTTCAACATGCAGTCCCGCACCTTTCCCAGCAGGAGAATGGATGCCTGTGGGGGGGGTGTGTGCGGGGGGGGGGGGATATGTAAATGTACATAGGTACCATGGGTATGCATATTAATGACAACGAACAGCTAACGTGCACTGGTCACAGTAACCGTCAAACGTGAATGCAGTCACGTTCGAGTTACGACTATAGAACATATAGATGTGCACGTGTACGTAAAGCGTCCATGCTGCAAAGACTGTTACATATATAAAGCTGTAAGTGCTTTCTGCACCGTCCGTCAACGGATCAGACATATGTTGCGGAATAGTCACAAGTAGCATAAAACACGTAACCACACAGACACTGTAAACATATATAAGCGGACTACGGATATGCATATGCGGCGTGCGCGTAACCCACAATCCGGACATGCGAGTGTGCGTGTGCGTGTGTGATCCAGTGGAACCAGGGAAGGTTACGGATGTCTCCTCCACACGTTTACATTCATAATTGTCAAATATATGCTTAAATAGTACTTATTGATTCCATGCTTTGTTATCGTAATGCTACTATTATACACATTGATATACAATAACCTGATCAACACACTACATTCTAAGGTGCACTCACAGCAATTATCAACTATGTGTCCGGATACTGATTGTATTTACCAATATTGTATATATATTAACACATTGTTGCCGTATTATTGTTTCCATGAAGTAAGGCATGCAACACTGATATGTATATGTCACGTTATAATCAAGACTTGGAGCACTGTCCACCTAACTATGAGCAGGTTTATTGATTATTTCGCTTTAAACCGACTCTGAAGGAAGTGTATAAGGGGCGGCTATGTCATGCATTCCGTACTCGGCGATGCCCCATGTTAGTAGGTGAGAGAGCTCAGTATCCTTTCACTGTGGAGTCTATCGTATTTGACAGTGTCTGTTTTGCCGATATATGTTCCATAATGTCGTTTATGAAGATGGGCAGGGCCTTAAGGTTTGCTGTATTTCCGCATACTGGCGCGTGGATATAGATAGGCCATGTCATACAAGCGATGGGTAGTCAAGCAGACATCCACGACTGGGGAACATACAGCGGCAGTCAATACCACTGGCCAGATGGGGACAGTCAAACACGTTCTACACTTTACAAATGCACATCGGTGTCCATTGTAGGACTCCAAAAATTACGGCGTTTGCTCCTTTATCCACCGGGATCGGCCAATCAGAGTACTAACCGTGACTACGGCATAGCTAAACATATGCACCACCAGCGTGTTTAAGGTTGATGATACCTGCCCATGACATGCAGGACATATGAACAGAGGTCCCCAGACTGCCGTGTCCATACATGTGCGTCCATATCCCAGTTCCGCACACATGAAGGATGTGTCATGCGTACCGTGGGGGGTTGCAGCCATGGTATCCTGGGTATGCAAAATGGGGCTCGGTGTTGTTTGGCAGATAATCCGTTGTCCGCCCGTGGGAGGGCTGCGGGTACAGGGCGTGCCTTAGTCCCCAGTAAGGATGCAAAGCATCCATAGGGTAATGCTAAAGGCATGTGTGAAATGTGTTCAGCCCTACATCAGTGTCAGTAGGCATTTCCCAAGGATGGACAAGCGTCACGGACAAGATGGCACCCATAATAGCAAACCTGGTGGAATCACACAGCCGTAGTAGGACAGGACACAGGAGATAAAGATGGAAACAACAGTAGATACACCCGTAGACATCCATCCTGCCGTGCGAATCCCAGCGTACACAGCAGCGAAGGTGCTATCAAGTATGTGGGGATCACCGCTTCCACTCTGCGGAACATACCTGCGACCTGTGGAACACATATTAATGGCACACCAACAAACGTCAACTAGGAAGGTCATACTATCGCTAAAATATGGCGTTCACACACATAATCGACATACTGTCATGAATAAATAGGTTCTACATGTACCGGCTGTGTTATACTGACAATACAGTGGCGGATAGTTCACAATGGTACCTGTGAGGATTATCTAAAGCAGTTGCCAACCTGCAGGACTACAGTAACACCCTATGGGTAAATTGTGGAAGGACACGGGTTACGTAGCACTACATAATATGGGTAGGCGGACAGACATCCGGGAATGGGGAACATACGGCGGCAGTCAAACCCACTGGCCGAATGGACACAGTCCAACATGTTCTAATCTTTACATATGCACATCGGTGTCCATTGCAGGACCCAAAATTTACTCCTTAAGTAAGTGTGGGCAACATAGTGTGAACCGGAAGAGGTGACAGCCGTGACTACGGCACAGGTAGATATATGCACCACAAGCGTCTTCAAGGGTGATGACAGCCGTCCATGAAATGCAGGACATATGAATAGGACTCCCCAGGCTGCTGCGTCCATACCGTGCGTTCACATCCCATTTCCGCACACATGAAGGGTGTGCAAGGGGTACTGTCGAGGGTTGCAGACATGGGATCGTGGGTATGCAAATATGGGTGTCGGTGTGGATTGGCAGATGATTCATCGTCCGCCCGTGTGCGGGGCGTGGCCATAACATATCGTTACTCCGCAATACTAATACCGATCATCCACGGAAATGGAGAATGCAGCTGTGAAATGTTGACAGCCCGATACTAGTGTCAGTAGGCAGTTCCCATGGATGGACAAGCGTCACGGCCAAGATGGCACCCATAGCTGCAAACCTGGGGAATCCACAGCTGTTGCAAGGCATAACCCAGGGAATACAGATCACGGTCTACAGTACACACTCCCCATTCAAAGCAAGACCGCTGGGCAGATACCGGCGTACACAACACTCAATGTGCCAGCACATCTATGGGGATCCTGCGCTTCCATACAGTGGAACAGATGGGTCACCTGTGTAAAGATACCAATGGCACAATCTCCACGTCTGCTGGGAATGACATAGGATGGTCAAACTATGGCGTTGACACCAAAGAAAGACATCCTTCGGTGAATTAATAGGATTGATGTCAATACACCATGGCAAACACCCAATGAACAGGGAAGACTTGCTGGCACCCTATGGCCACAAACCATGTCACACATAGGTAGATGGAACAGTCAACATAAACATTTCGTCCACGACAGGTGCATATGGTATCCAAAGGTACTTCATAGACATGTATGCGCTATCACCCGTTGGCCCGTGAGACTTACACATAACATGGAAGTATCCAGGCTTTAAATGTCCACCCTTACACTTCCATTTGTCACTTTCTATGCGAGCAATGGAGATGTAGCCACAGCATAGAAAGCAGAGGCGTACTGCTAACGAAACACACACATGTCAACATCACAGAAAGCATACTATGAACACACTTATTACATGATATTGTACTATGAAACACAAACAAACCAGCAACCTGCAGCAAGAATAGTCCCGTGGTTCGACACAACACAAGTCTTCGTAACATTTAAACAGTTCATTAAAACATGCAGCGTTTTCGTTGTTTCCTAGCGTGTGCAGGAAAAATGCTATGTCTAAGAATGTTCACAATCAACAATGTGAGTCTTAACATGATTTTAAATATCACACTGTTGATTGTGAACACTTTAACAATTTGCTTATTCAGTTGTATTTTTGAAAGCAGCGGAAACACACACACACACGGAAGGGGCGGAGATGAACCTCGCCTATTTACATGAACTCAGTACAGTATGAAGCATTTACACAGCGCTACCGAGTTAACTGGCGTGGCGCTGTCAGAGGCATACATGTAGGCTGCTGGCGCCACCCGCAAGACAATATTTGGAAATAGCCAAGGCATGTGTTGCGGGCGTCTAAAAGCATAATCAGTCGCAGAGGCAGCTGGAAACACACACACACAGACACACACACACGGAAGGGGCGGGGGCGAACCTCGACTATCTACATGAACACACTACTGTATGAAGCATTTACAGAGCAGCTACCGAGTTTACTAAACAGGCGCTGTCACAGGCATACTTGTAGGCTGCTGGCGTCACCCGCAAGACAATAGTTGGCAATAGCCAAGGCATGTGTTGCGGGCGTCTAAAAGCATAATCAGTCGCAGAGGCAGCTGGAAACACACACACACAGAGACACACACACACGGAAGGGGCGGGGGCGAACCTCGACTATCTACATGAACACACTACTGTATGAAGCATTTACAGAGCAGCTACCGAGTTTACTAAACAGGCGCTGTCACAGGCATACTTGTAGGCTGCTGGCGTCACCCGCAAGACAATAGTTGGCAATAGCCAAGGCATGTGTTGCGGGCGTCTAAAAGCATAATCAGTCGCAGAGGCAGCTGGAAACACACACACACAGAGACACACACACGGAAGGGGCGGGGGCGAACCTCGACTATCTACATGAACACACTACTGTATGAAGCATTTACAGAGCAGCTACCGAGTTTACTAAACAGGCGCTGTCACTGGCATACTTGTAGGCTGCTGTCGTCACCCGCAAGACAATAGTTGGCAATAGCCAAGGCATGTGTTGCGGGGCGTCTAAAAGCATAATCAGTCGCAGAGGCAGCTGGAAACACACACACACAGAGACACACACACACACGGAAGGGACGGGGACGAACCTCGACTATCTACATGAACACACTACTGTATGAAGCATTTACAGAGCAGCTACCGAGTTTACTAAACAGGCGCTGTCACAGGCATACTTGTAGGCGGCTGACGTCACCCGCAAGACAATAGTTGGCAATAGACAAGGCATGTGTTGCGTAACGTCTAAAAGCATAATCAGTCGCAGAGGCAGCTGGAAACACACACACACAGAGACACACACACTCGGAAGGGGCGGGGGCGAACCTCGACTATCTACATGAACACACTACTGTATGAAGCATTTACAGAGCAGCTACCGAGTTTACTAAACAGGCGCTGTCACAGGCATACTTGTAGGCTGCTGGCGTCACCCGCAAGACAATAGTTGGCAATAGCCAAGGCATGTGTTGCGGGCGTCTAAAAGCATAATCAGTCGCAGAGGCAGCTGGAAACACACACACACAGAGACACACACACACGGAAGGGGCGGGGGCGAACCTACGACTATCTACATGAACACACTACTGTATGAAGCATTTACAGAGCAGCTACGAGTTTACTAAACAGGCGCTGTCACAGGCATACTTGTAGGCTGCTGGCGTCACCCGCAAGACAATAGTTGGCAATAGCCAAGGCATGTGTTGCGGGCGTCTAAAAGCATAATCAGTCGCAGAGGCAGCTGGAAACACACACACACAGAGACACACACACACGGAAGGGGCGGGGCGAACCTCGACTATCTACATGAACACACTACTGTATGAAGCATTTACAGAGCAGCTACCGAGTTTACTAAACAGGCGCTGTCACAGGCATACTTCTAGGGTGCGCGCGTCAGCCGCAAGACAATAGTTGGAAATAGCCAAGGCATGTGTTGCGGGCGTCTAAAAGCATAATCAGTCGCAGAGGCAGCTGGAAACACACACACACACACACACACACACACACACACACACGGAAGGGGCGGGGGGCGAACCTCGCCTATCTACATGAACACACTACAGTATGAAGCATTTACAGAGCAGCTACCGAGTTTACTGAGCAGGCGCTGTCAGGAGGCATACCCCTCGTGAGTGGTATCATTTGCAGAGGCAATGCGCCCGATCGGAGTTCGGACAGAGTGCGCAGATCACGCGGTCTGTTACCATCCCAAGGTCGCCGTACACTAACTGCGTTAGTGCTGCAGTCGAGAATAACAAGTAACTACTGATCAGTACATCACTGCATACTGGGCATGCTCAGACACTTAGACTTGGCACAGGGCAGACATGCATACACATGTTGCGACAGCATGGGTGGCGGAATGTGGACCGTCGTGTGTGTCCAGCCACACAACAGAAACCTGGCCATGCCACAGGCGTGGCCGTTGCGTAGGGGATACAGGCATGCACCCGGGTATAACTGCAGGCGGTAGCGGTGTGCACTGTGCTGTGTGTCTATCTACACAGCTGCCTACTGGGCATGCTCAGACACTTAGAGTCGGCACAGATCAGACATGCATACACATGGTGCGACGGCATGGGTGGCGGAATGCGGACCGTCCTGTGTGTCCGGCCACACAACAGCAACCCGGCCATGCCACAGGCGTGGGCGTTGCTGCGAGGAATATCTAGGTGCAATTAACCATGTGTAGGACTGGCCTACAGTTTGTTGCATGCTACAGACAACCCTCCCAAACACAGGATACCTTCACAGATGTCCTGAGGACACTGGTGAGTGGGCATGCTCTCACAACAGCACCGTATTGGGTGACATGAACCACCCATACATAGCCTGGGAACATTACCCATGGCACAACACAGTGCGCCAGCAGTCCCAGGTGTTCACACACCTGGCCACTGTTAAACAGCCATGCACCATACATACTAGGGGATGTCTGACAGTTCTGCCCATCACACATGGTGAGGATATGCCCCACACAGGATGTACAGCCCTCAATGGTGATGCAAGACCGTATAGTGGATCCACTGGTCATCCACTCACTGTAACCAACACCAGCATGGGGACCTCAGTGATGACCTCTCCACAGAAAACCACACACATCATACGACCGGTGTGGTACCCTACAAGTCCTCCATGCCAGTGTTGAACAGAGGCCAGACCGGCAAGCGCCCTAGCTAATGCCTTCCCCGACCACCCACATGCATGTCTGCAACAGGCAAACATGATGACATCAGGACCTTGTCCACCACAGGTAGGCACATGGTGTGGTGGACCGCAGCCACTGACTACCTGTACATCAACAGTTGGAGCTACTACATGGCAGAGCAATGACAGTACCAGGGAAACCATCACCCATTCATACCGGCGTCACCATACGGCCCCACATACCATCATCCAGGTCCGCTTGTGGGAGTGGTACTGCAGAGGGCACATGAGACAACCACAGGGCCTTCCCTAACTGTGGTAAGGACATGGTTGGGGGCACACAGACTTGCCTGGAAATGGTCCAGAATGGTACAACAGTCACTGCACCCACAGACATTGTCTGCAAACCACAGGACATGTTCCATGCATACATTCCCAACAGGGAACATATCCATCCCACCAGAGTGTATCCTCCCAAACATGTCATATGGCCTGGGTGATCCCATATCTCTATGGCGGTTGACCGTCAGCAATGGGCACCGATGGTGTCCCTGGCTGTGTGCTACCCATCCTCATTGAGGCCCTCGGCCCACACATGCGACCACTGTGTCATGTTAGCCTTACTATGGGCTATGTCCCCAATGGATGCCATATGGCATCTGTGGTCCCACTATGCCAGGGTAGTGCTCCTATGGACTGTCAACAGCCGCACCCTATCGCTTGACAAGTGTTGTCTGCAAAGCTGTGTGGAGGTCCATACAGGTGGCCATGGTTACAGATAGCGGTGTACAGCCAATGCGGAACATACCCACAACTACATAGTCAAGGCGGATCCTGCCTCCCGAACCTGCTCGTCCAGTCTGGAGTGGTCACCAAGGCCATTGATGGGGATACGTGGGTTTGCACACAGTACCATGACCTGGTTGGGGCGTTCAGAGCACACTACACATGGGACCCATGGAAAGGCTCGCCAGCATACATGTGGGGACATATGTCACCCGATGCTTCTCAGACAGGTTGGAGGTCACACCACACAGGGTTGGTGCTCAAGGTGCCTTGTCACACTCATATCTGGACCCAGTGGAGGCCCACAGGGCTCACTCCTGTGCCCCCTGCCATATGGCATCCGACCTTCAATGTGCATGCAATCATAGGGGATTGTAGCAGACAAGGTATGCAGATGACTACGCACCGCCAACATACCCAACACCCCATGTTACGGACATCCACCTAGGGCGTCATAGACATGGATGACTGGTGCCAGAGCCATGGCCTGCTACTAAATGCCAGAGAAGGTGCAGCCCTACCCAGTGTGAAGGACATGTTCGTCCCAATGTCACATGTAGGTGATGCGCCATTAAAGATGGTGGGCGTGTTCAGGAAATGGCTACCACACCTGTCGGCAACCTCTGTCAACACACACAATGGCAATGTGGGTGTGAAGACATTCCATTGTGGCCTCCTGGTCTGGATGGAATGGCAACCACATCAGGGGTGTTCATTGTACCCCTGTACACATCACACACCAGAGCAATGACTGCGTACAATGGCACATGTGGCCTGTAGCTAACCTGGCGCCTGCAGCACTTTCGGAAGGACATAAGCGTTCCACAAGGCGGGGATGGCGGTGCTAGGACATGTGTCACAAGTTGCACGGCCAAGGGGACACCGGCTGTGGATCTTCACAGGACAGCTGCTCCGTGGTGATCTGTGCCTGACATACTGCGGCCATGTCTGACCTGGGTGACATGGGCACATTCCACCTCCAGGCTCCATGCAAACACGGGCACAGAAGCGACTGTCAGACACCTCAACACAAAGATGAGTGGGGCGTGCTGGGGAACAGGGTTAACGGCCAGACACCCCTACAACACGGGGAGGAGTGCCAGGCCATGTGAAGGAAAGGCCCTGACTGCCTTTGTCCAGGACTGCTAATGGCGTGTGGATGTGTGTCCATAGTTATCGCCAGGCAACCTCTGTGTGTCACTGCTAGACCAGGGACTGGGGACTGATGGATATGGCATCCCCATCCTGAGGGGTGTTAGACGCCACACACAGTCATGCTAGGTCCACACATGTCGTAGGGCACATATCCTGTTACGTTCATGTGTGCCTATGTACCTATGTAGGGGTCCATGCTGGATGCGGGTAACTGTGCTATGCTGATGTTGCCAGACATGCCTGTGGGTACCCCACGACTACGTGGGGAACTAATTACAGTGCTCCCAGTAGGCGCGTGCAAGTACACCATCAGTATCATGCGCGTTAACTGCACCGACATGGTGCTACACATGTAACCACCACACATACTGTGTACACATATCAATGAATGCTGCACCTGTCCTGCATGGTATGTCTGCTGCATGATGTCCGTGCACAACCCACATCACATACACACCTGTCACCAGCCATACACACACACCACAACATACACATCACGTACTATGCGGACACAGGTATCACATACACCTCTCACTATCGTGTCCACCCTGTGCATCAGAATATGTTAGCTTAACCGTGCATTGATGGTGTGGCTCACAGTTATCGGCAGAGACTTCATCATATGCACAGGGTGATATGTGTGCCACAGGCATGGGCTGTACCAATGGATGACATCATGTGTGTGTGTAAGGGCCAGTGCATTGAGTGGGCATGACTATGTAGATTGCATGTGGGTGTGGTGGAGCCCTACAGTTGTGTCTGCTGTGTGTGGGTGTGTGTGTACACAGTTCAGTCATCTGTGATGCCTACGGGGTATGCTTGGCAGCCCCTGACTGTACAGTGCAGGTGTTACGGCTCACTGTGTCTGCCCGGCGGCGTGACCAGCGCCTGCCTGGGGTCGCAGGCACGACCGGGTGGAGTGCGGACTGTCCACTCTCCGATGTCACATGTCCGCTGGAAGCGTGCCTGACGGGGCCGTCCAGGGCCACGTCCGCGTGGCCTGCTCTGTCCTGGTGTGGATGGTGTAGTAGCAGCTGCAGTGCTACTGCTACCAGCACTGTCTGGGTGGGCATGGGAGGTGGCACGCTGCGCTGACCTGCAGCAGGTGGTGTTGCTGGCACACGCCCGTGCCCTATGCCTCACCCTACCTGGTGTTCCTGCACGGACTGCGCCGCTCAAGGATGGCCAAGCCTCGGTCGAGGAGACCAGCCATGTCACCCAATCTCCTATCCAGAACATCGGCAAGATGCTGTTGTGCATTCGCCAATGCCTGGTTCTTGTCATTTAAGTATGGTTTGCGGACCTCTGCAGCCTCTGCCCTTCCTGGTTCTGCCGTTCGGCACGTGCCTGCGCCGCCATTACAGTCTGGAACATGCGTCTGGTTATACCAGCTGCTGCACCTGTACGGCAGGTGTATGTCTAGCGGTGCTCCCCTACGAGCAGCACCTGCCACATGCCTGCGTGGCACTGCACCAGTCCTTACACTGGCAACATCGTGTGTACCCACACCTTCTGCAGCCACCACACATTCCTGCTTTCGGGGACAACAGGCGCTGACTGACCGTCATGTATGGGCAACGGAGTTGGTGTATGTGTAGACATCTGAACAGTGTGCGGGGGTGAAAGGGGAGAATGTGTGATGTTCTACAGTGACACAGCGTCTGCCTGTGACGACCCCGCCTGTGCCTCATGCACATGGCCATCCCCACTAGTATCTGTGGGGACACTAGCATCAGATTGACCGCGGGAGGAGCGCACCTACAGCACCTGTCAATACAAAGACATACCATCGGTTACAATACAGACACACACACACACACACACACACACACACACACACACACACACACACACACACACACACACACACACACACACACACAGCATGCATGTGATAATGCAGGTGGCATGCAGCATTCACACAACACAGACCAGTGAATGCAGACCAGACATTCATAGTGGCAGTATGTACACTGCCCTGGTGGGGACAGTACAACAGGCAGGTGTCATTTAGTAGGCATGCAGTACACACATTCATGGTAGTTTGCATGCATCAGCGTGATACACCGTGTGGCCGCAGGCGAGTTGAGAGTACACATGGCTGCCGACACTATGTAATGTACACCGCAAACATGTGCGGTATCATGTGGACATGTGAAGATGGTGTCCCACCGCATGCACCACATCACAATGGCTGTCACGGTGCAGTGTTATGTGTACAGTGTACAGATACAATGTATGTGTAACAGTGATGTCTGTGCAGGTACGTTTGCTGTGAGCTGTGTGCATAGCTGTATGGTGTGTAGTGCGGGCTCTGTGCCACTGCACAGTAGCAGGACACAGCTATGTGTCTGTGCGATGCGTGACCTGGACGCATTACATTGCCATGTCTGTAAGTCAGTTCAGCTGCTCAGCAGCACGTATATGGTGGACATTGGAGGCACCTGTAGTAGCTGTGGAGAGGCATTCCATGTCACTGGTGTACTACATCAGATGTCCAGGGGTCCACTACAGTGATGAACCCACTATGTGTGTACCGGGCGCGACGCTGAGTACCCACTGTGGATGTGCTGTGTGGCAACATGCCTGTAGGTATCAACCATGGCCTTGTCTGTCTGAGTCATTGACAATTGTGTGTGGTAGACATCGTGCACACGGCCCTGTGGTGGCCCATGTGACATACACCCATACTAGTGTGGCGTGTCACATTCTCTACGGATATGCTGACAGTGTGGATGTCTGCTATGTTGTGCATAGGTCATATCATGGTGTGACAATGCTGCAGCCAGACATCCACGTGCATGGGACATGGCATGCGCCATGTCTGGCGTGTGCACCGATGCAGGGGCATGGGTCACATTGGTAACACCTGTGCTCTGGCCAGATCACAGCTCACTATGTGGTACTGTGTGCATACTGCACTGGCATACCAATGCATACTACACATGCAGCCATTGTGTAACACCTACACCATTGTATGCATAGCTGAATGCACGTAACACACCAATAGGTTGTGTGGTGTCATACCACTCTACGATAGCAGGTGTATCTACTGTACATGGGTGGTGTGTATGTCGGGTGGTGCGAGCTGTATACCGTGGCGGGGGCACACACAGGTGAGCATGTCATGCCTAGACACATGGGGAATATCAATACAGCAGAACATGCGTTTGACTAGCAACAGACTTACCTGCAACAGACCCTTGTCCTTGCGACACGCCAGGCGTACCTGTAAAGGCATTACACAAAGGTATACACATTAGCCATTACTATCTCCACGGTCAGCACTGTGCATGTCACATCATGCATGTGTGTGGTAGCATGTGCTATGCACATGTCTGCTAACACAACATAGCATACAATGGTTTGCATCTTGTGTGGCCATATACCTGGCATGTATTGCTATATCATGTGTTGTACTATGACACCCACGTCGCCTATCATACAAACATGCAACACTGACTTACCATGCGGCTCCAGGCTCATAGCTCGGGAGACACCCACCTCCACGATGGGCGCCAAGTGGTTCTGCGTGTTGTTCCGTGGGTGTCCCCAGACTGGCCAGGAGCTCCTCCGTAGCTGTGAGTGGGGGCTGTGTTGGTGGCCCACCACCTGTCCCACGTTGTTGCCTGGCGATTGCAGCGGCACGCTGTCTTGCATGACGGATCAGGTCTGTGCAGTGCCTGCGGATTTGTTGGTAGCTGCGGTTGTTTCCGCGCTGTTCACCCTCCTGCACATCTCCTCCCACATCTCCTGCCGTTCCTGTGCCTGCTGTGGCACATGGCTAAACAGGGCGTTGTAGTTACTCTGGAGGTATGGTATGATGACCTCCTCCTCCTGTCGGCTAAATGTTGGAAGCGGGAGCGTGGCATTATCTGGAAGACATAATGATGGTGGCAGGTCACATTCACACTGCTGTGCTGGCATACTGTTGGAAATACATTGCTATGACATATGCGACATCTGCACAGTGATCTGTGAAGGGCATCGTGGCGGTGACACAGCCGATGTTGTGGCTTCACACCATTGAGCACTGGGTGTCACATCATATCTGTGTGCCACCCCATCACACTGTGCATGCACCATGTAGATGTTAGCCTGCCATGGACATGTGTACCTGGCTGCACCTATGTCCATATCAGTTGGCTTTAGTCCCCATCTCCCGTCTGTGCTTCTGTTCACCTGGTCGGTGTGTATTTGTCAGTTGTCATCACGTCTGTGTCCATTGTGAGCGTCAGCAGCGGCACTGTACACATACACATGGACACCTGCACATGCATGTGTTGTGCCATGTACTTCCACACAGCACTGTACGGTGCTGGACAACTGCCACAGCTCACCTGTGTTGCGTATGTGATAGACATGGAGCAATGTGTAACCATGACACATTAGCAGGAAAGGCCATGCATAGCATGTACACACACACATTGTGCAGAGCGTCACACAGCACCTGTAACATGACAGGGTGCATCGCCACATTACTACTGTGTATGGTTGATAGTGAGAGTGCCTTTTGTCCATTGCACCATGTGGGACTGTGATAGCTCATGCAGCCTTGCTGGTCAGCTCTGCATGATATGGCAGGGTATGCCACATACATGGCACTGGGTGTGACCCACCCGGGGCTGACGGTATTGGCAGGGTGGCTGTCCATTGCATATGTCATAGCTGTGTGAATATGGACATTCAACATGTTTATCACCATGGTGTGGACACTGTCCTCCAGCGAGGTATGCTGTTCGCTGCTTGTTGAGGGTGTGTGTGGTGCATGCAGGTATCACACATCCATACATACACTGTAGCCCTGGCAGGTGCTATGTGCTGGGATGTTGATCGACACAGTGCTGTATGTGTACACACCGCTATCCCATGCACATGGATGGCTGCCTGAACTGATGTGGGTAACACATATGTGTACATCCCTGCCACCCACATGTCTGCTGCTGCACTACACACCGCCATCCCTCCCTGTGTGAATGTGGTGTTGGCCTCAGCAGAGGTATCCATGTATGGGGACAGGGATGTTCACATAGCAGGCCCACTGATGGTATCGTCGATCTGACCATACACATATGATGCACCCTCACACATACAACCCATTCATATTGTTGTTCACAGCGGTGACACAGCTATATTGCTATGCGGAGCCATTCACAGACATACATACACAGAGGCATGCCGTCCATCTGTGTCATTGCCTGGACTATTGGTGTGGTTTGGCACCTAGCGTGTTTGACTGCAGGTGGCGCCAGACCTACTGTGCACATGTCTACATGGTAGGCCTGTTCTACGGTAGGCATCTGTGATGTGCTGTGCACATCTCATATCTGCACATTTGGTTGGTGTCCATCGGTCCACGGGCCAGTGGTGGGACATACAGGGATGTTGCTGAACATATATGCATGCGACCCTGTACAGCTGTGGCGCTAGCCGCTCAGATGCTCATGTGGCGTGGACGTGAACACCGTACACACACATGTGGTTGTGGGGCGCCGTCCGTACCCATCTCCACCTGTGGGTTGCTATCATCCCACACACTCCTTGTACTGTATGTTCAGGCTATGCACCTATGTGGGGCTTGTGTGCATGCAATACGATACTATGTGCCTTTGCACCCATCACGAACATTGTCACACAGGTACACGGCAGCCATACACATCGCAGATTGTTGTCAGCCGCGTCACATGTGGTACACACCTAACACATCTCCTGTGGGACATGGTAATTTGTATGGGCATGTCCAGTAGTGACATACCACAGCTACCCTACATGGCGGCTATGCAGGACATGTCTGTGTACATCTACTGTGACATATACACAAGCAATGCCCCCCTACCTACATCACATGGTACTACCTGTGGAGTATGTGTGTCTGCATCCATGCTATGGCCATAGATGACAATTGTACATCAATATGTGCAACATACCTCAGTGGGGGTTGTCATGAGCACATGTTCCATGTGTCAATGCATTGTTTGTGTCTGTTGGGCGGTCATTGTTGTGCATGGTTTACATGGCTGACATAGTGTACTGTGTCTGATTCCAGGTACTTCATTGGGCTACCAGCATTGTACATTTCTACAGCACATTCCAGCCATCATGTAGCCAGCTTAGATGACAGTGGGAGGTGTTCCGCCATGTGCACATATGTCACACGGTACAAGGGTGACTGACACACATTGTCAGGACTGGGTTCTGACTGCTGTGGCTGTGTGTACCGGTGTTGACAACCATGACTGCACCAGATGGTGTCTTCTGGATGTGTGACATTCACAACAAACACCCACATTCACATAGCAGCACATCGTCCACGACAATTGACATTCCTGCATGAACACTGTGTGCGGTATGTCTGTATGACCACTGCATATATCACTGGTGGCCACCAGCATGGCTGCCTACAACAGCAGTGTGTATCCTGTGCAAACATGGGTTACACCAGTCGCACCACACCTGTGTCAGATGGCCCTGTAGTGGGTGACAGTGCAGTTCCATTCATCATGTAACAGTATACATCGTGCACCAGTATGTTGCAGACATGTGACCGGCTGTGCTAGTCGACATATGCACACATGACACATCACCTGGTACACCGTGTCTGCCTTGCCACCTGCTATTGTGACCACCCTGTGATGACATTATGCGGCCCACATGGACTTGGACATGTGATGGCTCAATGGTGAATTAACCGTCCAGGTGTGTGTCTAGCCAGGTGTCCAGTAGCCAGTGGTCTGCATGCAGGGATAGTCTACATTGGCCTACTCTGTCACTGGGACTGTTGACTATGGTCATACTGTTGTTATGCAGGCATGTGCTGTTTGTCCAGTCTGATAGTCGTGTTCAACCACACTACCGTGGCACACATGCCGTGTGGACATCTGCCTAAGGTGTGCAGCCCACATGTACATCTTCACATGCTATGCTGCCTGTGCAGCGGTGTCACATGTCTGTCTCCGGCAGGGCTGTCACAGGTAGGCACAGCATGCAGTGATGTGTGACAATGCTTACACCCTCCACTGTGCTGTACACTAGCACTGCACACACAGTACAGCACACATGTCATTTATCTGCAGTGCCTGGGACCTGCCTCCATGCCCTACGGCACACCTGCCAGTCCAGATTGTACACAGATCATACCTCCCAGGCACATACCTGGACTGCAACACACACGGGTGGGTGGTTCCCACACCACACCGTGATTTACACACATACTGTATTTTCCCATGACACATTGCATCATAGGTAGTCCATGTTCAGATACCCATGTTCGTGGCGCTCGCACATTGTGACCGCGACAGTGAATACACTGTACACCACAGGTTACATGCCAGTCGGGTTGGCATACTGTACATTGCACCTAGGACAGTTGCTACTGCTATGTATTGCCAGCAACACGCCCTTCCTAGTATGGACTCCCATGTACCCACACATGCTTGGCCATGCAGTGCGCATAGCTGGGTGACACATTACACGACACATACCATACCTACACTACCCTCAGCATGCACCAAACCTCCATGTGTCTGTGTGCTAGGCCTACACACCTCCCCCCTCTGTTTGCTGAACATCCGTGCTTACCATCCCTGCTAGCCACACCCTAAACACACAACCATAGCAGCATGCATGGTACATACACACTACAGCCGGTATTACTGACATCCACTGACAGAGGTAGTTGATGGCATGGCACCCGTCACGATGGACAGTCTACGTGCCTATGCCAACAGTGATCACAGTGCACTTCTGCTACATTTACACACTGGTAGGGACCATGCTATTCCACACTGAGACATGGTGGTACTGGCCTTTTCACAGGCATACAGTGGTATTCCTGTTCCATGCACACGTGCTGTATGGGCACATGTGCAGGCTGTTGCCGGTAGTTATGTTCACCTGTGTGTTGTGTGTCACTTGACAGTCATGGTGTGTCCTGCTGGTGCATGACATACTCCACAGCTAGCTACCTACACATGACTGCCAGACATTGCAGTGTGGGCCCTCACGCAGTGTGGTGGTATGTCTCTGCTGTTTGACTACATCCACATTCAATGCAGCATACCACGGTCATGCAGGCATTGGCGACACAGATGTTGCTGGCATCGTGCCTGCCAATGGGGTACCTACCAACAATACACACTCTCACTCACTACAGGGTTCCAATCCTTGGCTGGACATTGTATTAACCCTGTGGACACATACATAGTACTGCCATGCACATGTTATGTCTGGGAACACAGTCCCAATGTCACCTCAAACCGCGGTAGTCGTTGTATCCGCCAACCTGGCTGTTACATGTCTCTGCAGCAGCACCGTCAGTGACTGCTAGCCCATTCATGTCGTTGTGCACCCTGACCACCACACTACCACATCTATCACACTACACATGGATGGTACTGCATTGCACGTATGGGGCTGCATCTCTACACCCATGACTGGGCCATTCAGTATGGCACTGGGCCACATCTTGACATACATGCTTCACACACTCATTGACTACCTGCATGCCTTTCCTGGCACCCTTGTTGGGCTTCTGTGCCACAGCACACCACATCCCATGCTGGCCACCTGTCATATTATTGCATGGGTGGTTGGGGTGGTACAGAGGGTATCACATCAGACATGATCCGCTCTTTGCCCTTCAGCACCATTCCACTTTATGCTATTGCCAGTGTACACATCCAGCATCACATCGTACCCTATGTATCGGCATGTTCGCCATGTGCCTTCTGTACAGTTCACACAGTGGTGCAGGCATATCATGCTAACTACAACAAGTCAGGGGCGTGTGGCATTGCCGTTCCTCAGACATGTGGCCCCTCATGCTCAGTATTTGCATCGTACACTACCTGCTGTCACACAGTACTGTACATGCCTACATATACCACTTCTACATACCTGGCAGCATTCTAGCTCATCCTACTCATGTTGCTGACACCCATACAGGTGTCAGTGTGGCAGATATATCATGTAGATATCATTGCATCAGTTACATCACACATAGTGCATACACATCACCTTTGCATACTGACAGTCATGCGGTGTGTATCACATGGATACTGTCCCTATACAGGCATATCACGTTGTACATGGTTGATGTACACACACATGGCCCACATGGTGCTGTGGTTGCCATATTACACCATGGCGTGGGTACACATGTGCAGGACCACGCATTTCTGGACCGTATGTCTAGCTGATACCTTGGGTGCCCTTGTACCTGTGCCATACACACATGTACCGCGGGCCGTGTTACAATAACACATGTGTGGTGTACCTTACACAATGGATACAACGTTACATGTCTCAGTATAGTCATGCTGTGCTCTCTACCCGGCTCAGACAGTTTACATATGCAAATGACAGTCATGTAACACATCTGTGCTCACCTGCATGCCACTAACACAGGGGTGTAATCTACTCTGCCATGGGCCATGTTCTCCGCAGTACTGATGCATGTAGTACTCCTACATGGCGTTTGCAGTGGGCAGGGTGGGAGGAGCAGTCCTGCATGTGTGCACACATGCCACATTGCTCAGCACAGGCGTCTGTGTGACATCCACAGACTGGACACACACCATGCTGTGGGACATAGGTCCTGTGCACATCCCACAGGGGCACACTGTGTCACTAGTCATGTGATAGCTTCCTTGCTGGTAGGGTGACACAGACCCATGGTACCACCACAGCGGACGTACTGTATAGACATGACAGTTGACATCCAGTTCTGCCGTTCAGTGGACACTACCATGGGGGGGGTGTCAGTACTGTGTACATTGCACATGTGTTTACACACGGCCCTGCTGGACATCATTGTGGCACACATTGCACCTGCTATGGAACGTTTGGACATGGTCACTTGCTGTTCCCTCCATTTCGGGTACCTATTCTGCTACTACATTGTCCCATATGTGCAGGCCATACATATCTTGTGTATGTACATAACATTAGGCCATCGCTCCATCATGCATGCTATGCCTGTGATACTGTCTATGATTTGTGAACATATCCATCATGACAGCTTTGCATTACACATAATTGACATAGTCGCCCCTACTGCGTGGGATACGTGCACGTCGTGCGCACATTCCGTATGACATCGATGGTATATGCCCATGCACATGTGTGCTGTGACACTATACATACATGTCCTATCCTGCTGTGGCACTTCATTGTTGGATATCCACTGCCAGCATCAGCGTGGGTGGTGGCATTGTTCTGTGTTTGCAACCCCTATGGCAGACCTGGGGTAGGGTTACCACCTGTGCCACTTTGCAAGGGACAGTCCCTCCTTGGGCAGTTGTGTCCTGACAAAATATATTACAAATGGCAAATGTCCTGAGATTGTAGGACATCACTATATCCCATTCTTATGTAAGAGTTGCATAACATACTTATTTATGTATGTACATTCCTAAATGTTACAAGACACACAATAAGCAACTTAACTGCTACAAGACTACACTTTTCTTTATGCAAAGAGTAGAGTTCTAACCTTTGTACTGACCATGGGTATGTGTCCACCTGTAACATCTGATGTGTGTCGAAGATTTCCCACTTTGGCCATTTGAAAGGTGGCAAGCCGAACCTGGGGTTATCCGGGTGTGTACATGTTGTCCCACTGCTGTGCACCGTTGTCCACAGTCGTTGGTATGCTGCGTTTTAGCATTACATATCAACCTTAGCCTCTCTCTGCCTGATGGACAGGTATCTTTACCTACACACACCGTTCACATACTGTACAGATTCGTCATACGTATCGTGCGTTACACACCAGTACATGTCGTGGGTTCGACATACCTTTCCGCCCTTTTGTTCTGAGTTCGTCTCTATTCCCTCGTTTCTCCTTCTCTATTCGTGATAGTTCGGTATGAACATACGGTTTGAATATCCAGGAGTCTTCCTTATATTAATGCGTCACCTGAGGCATGTGTGTTAATCAGGCCAATAGCTGTTCCTCGGTGTGTACTTATGCGCATATCAGCGGTGATCCCCTTTCCTTTCGTTCGTTCTGGCGTCGGCACTAGGCCATGGTTCTTTCCTCGTGTGGCGTTGGTTATTTGCAATACCTTCGTGAGGATGGTATGTATTGTATCATGTTTGTGTAACTGCATCCGCTATGTGTGGTGTCGGGCACATTTCGCTGTGGTGTTAGCCGTGGATTGTTTCCGTTGTGTATGCTATTGTGTTCGACATGTGGGTCCCGTGTCCTGGCGGCGTCTGTCGATGGCGTTGTGCATTCAGATGTGTTACATAGCTGTTATTTTCCTGTACATAAGCGGATGCAAGGATGCATCAGCCGCTGCTAGTGTTTCCCAGGAGCTTGTTGTGGGTATGCGCTGTCATTCACTGCCTGTATGTGTTTGCTACGGTTTTAGCTGTTATCCCTTTGATATGTGCAATGGGGTATATCTGCGGATGTGGGTGGCCAGTGCGGGTGTGAGTCTTGCATTTATACATACCAGATATGCTTGTGTGTGTGCTCCATCCCTGCTTGGGGAGCTGCGGGTTACCTGTCTGTTGTTCGGGAATGTTTGTTTTGTTGATGTCGTCTGCTGTCGGTATCGCCTGCATGTGTGCTTCCTGCACGTATTCCTCCTTCACATCGGTTATATATCTGCGGATGTTCGTCCGTGCCTACTATCCATTGGCATTTTGTCGCTGATAGTTCACGGTGAATGTGGTCCTATACTTGGGGCGGCCTGTATGCTACGGTAGCCTCCTATTCGTGTGCCGCTTGCTTACGTCACGGTCGTGGAACACAGCGGTATTTACGGACCGTAAGTGTTCACGATCGGTGCGGGATAGCACATTCGTATTTTCGCCGTACATGCCTGATGCTGTGTAGCGTTGCCGACGGACCGTGTGGAGTCTACCTTATGGCGCCATACCTACGGTCATGGTTTGTACATCGTCCTTTGCATCTCCTGTTGGCTATGGCCCTGTGGTACACTTTGGGACATTTCCGCTTTGCATCGTTTTCGTCGCCACGTGCATAGCCACTGAGGAGATGTCAGTACTACTTTGTGGGTACTGCTGTACATCGCCTATGGTTCCTGTACTGTATGCCTCGCCTGTTATTACACTCCGCCTGTGACATGTCATCTACATACACAGTTTACACTGCCAAACACATTACACACACACAGCGGAACAACCGACAACCTCACCTCACACATACACATATTGCCGCCATGGCTGTCAACCTTCTATTTCCAGAGTGAGGAACACACACAGTAGTAATGTGAAACAAATGGGCATAATGTGGAACACATAGTAATGGCATAGTGACAACTTCAGCTAAGTAGGTCATAGGTTGATTATAATATGCTGATTTACTTACAGTGAAGAACCTTTACTGACTTACTATGAGTACATTCTATTTACCAGGATGTCATTTATATACATTCCTAACAATGGATGTTTGACAGACATTTTCAATGTGGAACTTGGAGGAACTGCGAGGAACATGAACTGTTTTACACCCCAAATGAAGTGCGTTCCTCATAATGTCGTACACTTCACTGGTATGCTTTCGCTTCGCACCGACGGTTGAACACAATACCTCGTTGGCGCATCGCGGTGGCGGCGTGTATCTCCGCACTCATATCCTATGGATATGACACGCACTTATATCTAGGGTTGCCACCTTTTCAAATGCCCAAAGTGGGACATTTTTGTAGAAGCGTCAGATTTTGCATGCAAACACATACCCACGGCCAGTACAAAGGACAGCAATTCACTTTTTGACAGAATACAAACCTGTAGCATTACAGTTGCTTATTCTGTTTATTATCATATTTAGATGTTTCTTCTACAAAATAACTGTTTTATGCAACTAATAAAGAAATTATGGGAAATAGTTTTGTCCTACAATCTCAGGACATTTGCCATTTTGTCAATGTTTTGCAGGACACAACTGCCCAAAGGGGACTGTCCCTCTGGCGTGGGACAGGTGGTAACCCTACACATATCCCGTTACTGTACCGTGGACTGGTGACCATCCCAACATCGGATATGTATTGATGCAGGTTAACATTTCCATGGCTGGCGTTACCTGCCCTGCCCACCCTCAGGATGATCGGGTTGTCGGTCACTATTTTTACTATGTGGTGGTTTGGCGTCTTACTTATCTGTGAACTTGCATCCCTGGGTTCCATATTACCCTGTTGTACTTTATATCTGTGTATGCGTACATATATTTCTACATGTGTACTGATATGTATTTCCGTATCTGTGTATGCACATGAGTACATATGTGGTCGACTTGCGGCGATAGTGGCAGCATCTGGCTCGCCGTGTGCTGTAGAACCGGCGTCGCGTTGAGGTGTTGGCGTTCCATGCTCTGCTGGCTATTGGGTGTGCAGTGTTTGGGCGGTGCCTTTGTTGGAGTCACACATCGTCCGCATCACGGTACACATTACGGGCGGACATGTTTGTGTGGCGTCCATTTTACTGTGTGTGCAGGTCAGGAGGTGTCAGTCCATGGGGCCTACACTGTCAAAGTATGTGCTATCGTTCCCTCTTTGCCAGGGCGTAGGCATATTAGATGCGCCTCTGTCTACCTACTGGGGCTGGCTCAGTGTGTCCATGGCTGAGCGCCCTGTGCCTGTGCTTGCCCTGGCAGTTGTGGCGGGCTTGGTGGCCCTCCGGCATTATGTCCCTGCAGCAGCTGTTTCCGCAGAATCATATTGTGTAGCATACAACATACTATGAATATGTGGGCACTTGTGCCTGGAGAGTACTGCAAGGCTCCACGGATGTATCCAAGCACGGAACCGTGATTTCAACATCGAACACACGCTCTATGATTATTCTCGTTTGTGCGTGTGCCTCATTATGGCGTTCTTGCATGTGTGTGTGTGCATTTCTGATGGGTGTCATCAACCACGGCTCCAGTGCGTAGCCAGCATCCCCACAAGGTGACCTTGTGTGATGTCCCCACTGGCGAATACCTGATACAGCTGTGAGGCATGCCAGATATGGGAGTCGTGGTAGCTTCCAGGGCTGCCAGCACACACATCCATAATAATGCCCTGCGCATTGCACACGACCTGGCAATTGATGGAGGGTATCCCTTGCAGTTTATGTAGCGTCTACCCTGCTGCCCGGGTGGTGACTTAATTTCTATGTGCGTACAGTCTATCGCACCCAGGACCTCCGGGTATTGTGCCACACGGTGGAAGCGGCGCATATTGCTAGCCAACTCCTCCTGAGATGTGGGGAAATTTATGTGCTCATGGGCATGTGGTAACATGGCATCCAGGAACTGGTGTAGTACCCTGGATGCTGATGCCTGTGAGATGCCCATTATGTCCCGGTGGGCCTTTGAAAGGTACCTGTAGCCAGTATTCGCAAGCTCACACATACCTTTGTGTCCACTGGGATGGGCTCCCCTCTGTTGTCTCTTGTTCTCAGGCGGCCGGCACAGCTCCACTATTTGCTGTAGCGTGTCCCTGTCCACCCTGTAGCGCTCTACTATCTCCAGGTCTCGCAGCCCTGGTAGGTCACCCTTGGTCTGAACACTCTCCTTCTCCTGTGAGGCCTACGGTAGTTGTCGGCACCACCCTCCGCAACTCCGTCTGTCTCTGCCACATACCTATGCATCACGGCCACGGCGGCACCCAGCATATACATGTTAAAAGTTCCCTGTCTGTTTACACCCTACGGTGCGGCGTTTGGGAAATCGCGCTGTGTGTTGTGTGCATTCACATTTAATACTGTTGTGCTGTATACCGGTGATGTCATTGGGTGTGTCTGTGCGGCCGTATCCATGGATTATTTCCGTGGTTTTACGGTTGCAACTGCAACGGTACTGCCTGTAGTGTTACATTACAGTTGCCTGCATTGCCTTCGCCTGGCATCTTACATTACTGCATCCTGCAGGCACATGGCATATGATGCATTTTATCTGCAGCCGCAGTTATGCTACCTCTGTACTTGGCTGTGCTATTTCGGTTCTTTGCTCTTTGCATTTCTACTACATCCCCTACTATCTTTGCACTCATATGCCTCCCCTTTCCCGTTATGCAGGAGTCTGCATGCAGAGTTATCAGCTGCGGCGTTTGCCCTTCCTGCATTGATTGGTGTTAATTGCTCATTACGGATCCATTTACACTGCTTCCGCATTTCCTCGTATTCTCCGCATTACCTTCCTATATCCGTGGTTGTTGGCGGTGAGGCCGTCACATGACTGGTTTAGGGAACGTAGTGATCCTGGTGCACATGCATTTGTATGCGCATTCTGTACTCTCAGCGCATCTATTTCCTAACACGCCAGTCCTGATGCTGTGATGTGCATTGTACAGCCCAGATTTGCTGACCTCAATATCCTTCCTCCTACAGTGGCACACCCCTCTGTGGTTGACATGTATCTCGTGTAGGCCACTCCTCGGTGTAGTACCGCTTCGCCGTTTGCTCCATCCTTACGCCGGCGCCGTTTTTGCGATTCACTATTATCTGCCTCATTTGCATGGAATTGACTACTAATACATGGTTACGGCGCTGGACACCGCCACCACTCCTTGACAACCATTGCGCTGGGGTTGCAGCTTTACATACATACTATGGTGTGTGGTGGCTGTGCAGCTGATTTGTGTTCTACTGCTCTTTTAGGACATTGTCATATTATTTCATTGCTTTGCAACTTCTGTGCACATAATCCGGGGGTCTGCTGTTCTTTCTACATACGTCGTGCCATTTATGTCATTTTTACATTTTGTGCATATTTTCTTTGGACATTCTCGGTGCCTTTCCACATTGGCATATTGCACCTATATGATACCTGACTTTGACAGCCTTCCGTTACTCCTCCGGTATGTTTGGGTAAATGTAAACCGTTTTTTGGTTTACATTGCCGTGCTACCTTACGCCTGCGCCGCCGTGGATCGCTATTTGCCCTCATTTGCATGGTGCAATACCGCACACAGTGTGTTTTGCATACCTACGCCCGGGCGAGGCGGTCGGCGCCGCCCGGTAGTGCACGTGGAATTCATTCATACCTGAATCGCTAAGCAGCCATATTTGGCGTTATAACGCCGACGCTATGCTGGCGCCTGGCGCAAGGTTCATGAATCCCGGGGAATGTTTTATACTCTTTATTTTATTATTTTTTTTTTTTGTAAGTTATGTTTTGCATGTGTAGCAGGGCATCAACATTGACAAAGCTTGCCTTTTCTGGCTGACGTTGTGAAAACCAATGTTTGTGTCATTCACTTAATCAGCAGGCCTATATATAAAACATGTGTATGTATATATATATATATATATATATATATATATATATATATATATATATATATATATATATTTAGATACATATATACATATATATAAAGAGAGAGAGAGTGTGTATGTATAGTAATTTCCAAAAAGATAGTAGAGGCAAGATATACAAAAATCCAAAATGTATTTAATAATCCACAAGCTAAAATATTAGCCATCTTAACTTGGCAGTTTCAAAACAAAACAAATGACAGTGTTCAGCCCACATAACCCTTTCAGGATATGGGTTGTCTTCTAAAGAAAATCCAAGATTGCAGGCTTCTCTGAAGCTATTCTTTTGGCTCTAAAAATAAGCACATTAGAGGGCATAAGCCAGACGTCACCCATCACAAGTTAGTCCCAAGAGGGACCCCTCTTTCAAATCATGCTTCCAAGTCCTCCTTTCAGATAAACCTGTATGTTATTATATAACTTCCAGAATTTAGCCCTCCAAGCTACTCCTCCAAATACCATAATAAGTAACAATTAAGACTTTATGAGTTATTTAATTGCTATGAGAGTATTCCCACACTCCATTCTGCATTATACACTCTGAGTACATATTTAAAGTAACAGTCACATTACCTATAAACTTCTGTATCATATATTTTAATATATTTATACATGTATATATGTTTCTATATTTTTTTTACCTTAGTCTTGGACAAATGCACCTGACCGGAGTGTGATAAAAATAAAAAAGGTCTAGATTACAGCATAAATTAAATAGCACCAGTATCATTGAATTACAGCCCTCTACCAACATTACACATTCTAAAAGGTATTTAAAGATTAGGACTTGCATGAGAAGCATTTAACATATTGACATTTGGTATAGCAGTACTTACAAAATGTAATTTCAGGTAACATAAAAACTAAACCATATACACTTGTATTGAAAATGCTTTTTATGTGCAGGTGGTTTGTCAAAAATGCAGAGGTATTTTTTTAAATGTGAAATAAAGTGTAAAATTGCAAACCAAAACATGATGATATGGTACTTAGGACAGTAAAAGTTGTTTAGCAGAGGATCGTCAATTGGTTATAGTCTTTGATGATAAATATTCAATTATTAAGTTAACGAGCAGGTACTGATAGTCGTTTTCCAAATTCTTACCAAACTAATGTTAATAACTTTAAAAAAAAAAAAAACATGAAGGCATGGAAGTGTAAGCATGAAAACTGTTCATTTTTCAACTGTGCACACCCCCCTGCACCCCCACACCCCCTGATACTTAACTATATCAGATCCGAGATCACACTTTACTACACTAAGATGAGTTATGTTGTAGTATAGCAAATTAAAAGGGAACATGACTAAGTTACAACAGGCAGTCATGAAGCATGTAAGGGTATGTTTGCCATTTTCTTCTGTAGAGTGCGATCTCAGAGTTGATACAGTTAAGTTGCAGGGAGAGTGGGGGCTGCAGCCGCCCACATGAGGGGTGCAGGGGGGCTTGCCCCCCTGCAAATAGTTGGAGTAAACTAATATGCTTTGGCTTTTATTTGCTTTTCTATGTACTTCTGGTGGAGTATAGTAAGTGTTGGTAACCTGTAGTTTTTTTCGATATTATGCAATTCAGTATTTTGAGTTTTCAGTATTTTGAACTTTCAAGATTTTGGACTCAGTATTTTGAATTTTGAGATTATGAGCTTTCGAGATTTAGAAGTAGACTCATATATAGATATAGATATATAGATATATACGTATATATCTATATGGTTCCCTATCAGATCGATGAAGTTTCAAAACTCCAAAGGCCATGTGGCGAAGACCATATCTCTGAAGTTTTGAAAATCCGAAAACTGTCTGTTGGGATCGTCGTATAGTGCAGAACTTGGGATTTTCCATTTTCTTCATTGCAGTGTGTTAGGGAAGACAGAGGAGTTTTGTGTGGGGGCCTTCATGCTTTATTTAGAATTGTGTCAGAAATTATATGCTTGCATCTTTTTGTGCATTTTCACTGAATTGTTTCCTAATGATTTTTATTTATTTATTTTTAGTGCTTTATGATTGCATGTACTCAGCAATGTTGCTATTCATAATATGGTTTTCAGCAATATGATATGAAGTAAAGAATGCAGGCAATTAAGTATACACACTTGGTGGATATCAGCCATTAGTAACTTGGCAAAATAGCTCTTTTCCCCTTAATACTACCTGCTGATTTCTTTCTGTTAAGCATCTCTACGCTACCTTCCCCATTTTCCTTCAGTCATCACTCTCTTCAAGTTTTCAGTTAGTCACCCAATAAATGCAAAGTTAAAGGCTTTGCCAAACTCATGGTAGACTAAGGCGACTTACACACTTTACCTGCTTTTACTGTGATAAATATATAATATCTGATCAAGTTTGTTTGAAGAATTATATTGCTGAAGCCATGTTTAATGCAATACAAGTTTGCTGGCTTTCAGGAAGTCTGCCCACTTTTCCACAAACAACTTGTCCATCATGTCTTCTATCATGAATTGGTTGTGGTCTTCAGTGGCTTGGCTACCACATTAACTTCAGCCTCCATGCAGGTGAATCTCATAGGTGATTTCTGAATCACTCTGCACTAGAAATGACTTAAGGGAAAGATTAACCTGCCCCACAGCTGGCTTTGTCAACACATTCAACGGTCTTTTAAGGATCCTGTGAGGAAGATTATGAAATTCTAAATGGTTTTATGTCTGTTTATTCCTGTATTCCACTGTATTACTCCCACTGAGCAAGTCATTTACTTCATGTCCACCAGCTACTGTATAATCTGCATATCTCTGTCTAATTTCTTCAGTAAATACTAAGTAAAACATTTACTTGTTCTGCAAACCCTCTGGCCATCTACTACTATCCTACTCCTTAGCCAAGCAGTGGAACTCCCCCCCCCACCTTCGCAACCTTCCATACCATACCAGCTATTCTCTCATCTATCAGCCAGATGGGAATGACCATGTCACGCTCCAACATAAACCCCTCTCCACCCCATCTTTTTCTACCCTGCACTGAAATCATAACCATTTACCAATTCTGTTGCTTCATCTCAACCTAAAACAGTCTCGCCCTACAAGGGACTGATTTTCTCTCTGCTATATTTTCCATAATCCAATGTTCTTGTACTCTCTCCATGCAAAGTGGTCCACCTAACCTGTAAAGGGCTAGTAGCTACTTGTTTAATGTTTACTTACGAAGAGCTTATTTGACAAAAATGTATTTTTCTGCAAATGTTCAGTTTGCCCAATCTCCAAAAGGGCTAGAAACCTTCTGTTTAAATGTTAACTCACTAAAAGCTTATTACATAATGTATTATATTTCTGTAAATGTTTTAATTGTTCTGTAGAAATCTTTGTTATTCTTTTGTAACATATAATATGTAACTTGCAATATTTGGAGCTTTTCTCCCTGGGCCTCCACTGAAAACGGGGTCTTTATGGCCCAGTGGACTTCCCCGGTCATAAAACGTAAATACATAAAATAAATAAATATTAACAATAGCAATTGATGTTAATTAACAATTTTTTGTCTAAATCCTAGGTTGAACAGTAAAGGTGTTTTAGCTGTATGATTTGTGGTTTAGTTTCTTGAGTGCTAAGTCACTAATGTTCCTGGCTTTCTTGAAAACAAAACAAAACACAGATGGGGTCCTAGGAGCTTTACCATTTGTTTGGATGTAATCACCATCTAGTTGTTGGTCATGATCTTTCTGATTGTTTTGAAATCTACTGTAAAAGTGAGTTCCATGATTTTTTTTCTGGTCCTCCTGTGAATCCTGATGTTGGTTTCTGTTGAGCCCCAGGAGTCTCCTCTGTGTGTGGGGGGAGGGGGTTAAAATGCAGTCCTCTGCCTCTTTTAAAGCTCTGATGGGGTTGAGGATGGAATTCAGTAATCTATTACTGTACATCCTAGGCAGGAAGTCTTGGAGTCGGTTGATTTATTTGTGATGAAGTCTCTAAGCTCTTTAGAGATACATAACAATTCTCATCTCCTGAGATTAATAAAGTAAAGCAGTATAGAGGGCTCCTTACTGAAATGTCAAGACTTGCACTGCTAAGTCTCAAAAGACTTAAAAAAGACCAAAAATACAGGAGAAGAGTGAATAAAAAACAGCACACTTCTCTTTTAACTTGTTTTTTGTAGGAAGAAAGAGCCCCTGCACCCCCCACCCCTGAACTTATGTATACCAACTTTGAGAATGACGTATCTCAAAGAAAAAGGAATATTACAAGAAATAGCAATCTTGGCCTTAGTATAGGCAAGTCCAGATTTTCAGTCATTCAGTCTCCACGTTTCATGACTCAGCAATACAATTCTCAATATTTTAAATGGCTACTGGTAAAATTATGGTTCTGCCAAACATATACTTCAATCATATACTCGTCATGATTGCTAGCCAGTCTTGTATCTCCCCATTTTTGGTTCATACAATTCATAGAACTTTTTCTTGGGTATGGAACACAAGCTTCTTTGCAGCAGTCTCAAATCTCCTTTAATTTCCATTTCTGACAATTTCTTATCCATTTCCTCCCCTGTTTCTCCATTAAATGTTATTTTATGTAACTGCACTGCAAAGTTAAATTATCTCATATTATATTACTAGTGGTATAACTCTTGTTCTCCTAATCAGCAAACAGATTTAGACATAAACTAAACCGGTTACATCTAAGCCTCATAGTCTGAAGAGGCCTCTCAACAATTTCGACTATTGTCATTTGTTATAGTTTGTATGTAAAATATACATCTGTGGTCAAAAGTTTAATTTCTCGAATGTAAAAAAGATGATCCTCCGGATTTACTAATCTGCCATGCAGGACTAAACTAGTCCTGCACATAAGTGGCAGTTTAAGAGGAGGATGACAGCGTACCATGCATATTAATAAAGGTGCTCTGCCTGAGCTCCAAACCCTACACTGAGCATGGACGAGTGCAGGGGGTGTGTCTGAAAGCAGAGCTCTCAGAATAAACATGCCCCTGCAAAGTAGAAGAGAAGAAAGTGTAAATAAATGAGCAAGACCACTCATAGGTGTCCACATAACCCCACCAACATTCCCCATGTGTTCAACAGTACATTGAAATAAAATGAAAAAATCCTTATATTTATTTTTTTTAAACACCGAGTACAGCTAACCGTAGGTGCGCAGGTTTGCCCATCGCTTAGCTATGGTTAAAGCAGCTGAAAAGGTTGAAGAGGATAACTAGGAATATATATGCAAATGAAGCAGCCCAGCAATAGTGTAGTGGTTAGAGCATCAGCCTAAAGAACAGACATTCCCGGTTCGAGTCCCACTGCAGCACATAGCATTTTCCATGTGAAATCTGTACATGAACATATTTGTATATCGTTTTGCCGTATAACCTACATAATAACATTTATACGTGAACTGGAGTACTGCATGAAATGCACATGTGAAGTGTCAGTGTCATAATGAATAAAGCACTAGTAAGCAGGTTTAAGCACAAATAAGCAGCAGTAAGCATGTCTACGTGCATTTGTGCGGGGGTAAGCATTGCCTAGGCAGATTAAGCAAAGTAGAAGCTGAGTGTAAGACACTGTAACTGGAGGTTAGCAGTGCTTACCATTGCACAAACCTGCTTACAACTGCTTTAAAGTGCCCTAATCAGTCTGGATCTAATGACCCATGTTCTGCCCAGCAACAAAAGAGATTGCCTCTGCAAGGCTCAAACTTATGATCCTGTGTACAATAGTCACAGTAGTTAACCACTAAGCCATCATAGCAACAGATATCCATGAGGTATCAGCAAACTAATTCTTACCACAGGAAAATCAAACCAAACATATGAACTGAATCTATGTACAGTGTGAAGTGGGATAACCTGCTACATAACATAAATATGTGAACTGGAGTACTGCAGTAAGGCCACATGTGAGGGGTTATTGCAATAAAGTGTTGAAGTTCCCAGGACCCCATACAGTGTACGTACACATGAATCGAGGATACAAGACACATATATAACATAGAATGAAGAAAACATCAATGCCAAAAGGCAAATATCATGCAAATTGAATATTAAGCACTGCTAAGCATTGCACAGCACTGCTACCCCGACTACTGGCAGGATACTACCAGTGGGAGAAACAGTGGCAACCTGCAAAGTCAAATCTTAAACAAATGCATGCTCGTCCCTAGCAGGACAACCCCAAAAATTCTGATAAAAAGATTCCTTGGGGTAACATACCAATGCCTTACAGGTAAGCAAAGAAGGATATGTATGTTCGCGGACTGAATGTGTGGGAACCCTAAAAATCCATGGGGCGAGACAACTTATATGATGGGTCCTGAGAAGTGGAGACTGGGCAATGTGTAGTGGTGTGGTGAGATTCAGATGGAACCTGTAGGAAGGATGACTGATGTGGAGGAGGGAGAAGGTGGAGGGAGTGATGGGTAAGACATTATGGGCCGAGGCGTGCTGGAGTTGGACGGACCCATTCTAATGGGGCCGTCCCATGGATGTAAGCAAGAAAAGAGGGGACAGGAAAGTAACTGAGACATACCATTTCCCATGGCATAGCACGTTATGAGTAATATGTATGCTACATAACCCATGGAATAACATATATATATATATGACCTGGAGTACTGCTGCCATGAAAGAACATATATATATATATATATATATATATATATATATATAGATATATATAGATAGATATATATAGATATATACATATATGCAGGAAATGCACATGTGAGGTGTCATTATCAGTATGCATAAAGCAGTAGTTAGGTTAAGCAGCAAGAAGCAGTAGTAAACATATGTCAGCACTCATAAGTGAGTTTAAGGCCATACATCCCATATATCCACATGTCGTTAGATATATATACAGCAATATGTATGTGTGTATATATATATATATATATATACAGACATGTACATATATATATATATATATATATATATATATATATATATATATATATATATATAAGTATATATATATATATATATATATATATATGTGTGTGTGTGTGTGTGTAGATATACACAGATATATATCTATGATAGGAAACAGCACCCAAGAATGACATATGTTCACAGGCTATGCCAATGGAGATGAGGGGCCCAAGCAAGAAACATGTAACATGTAGCATGACCCCCCCCCCCAGCCAGACAGAGGAAACATACAAACAAACCCACAAACAATGCTCCCCAGACCACAGGCAGGATACAACCGGGGGTGGGACACAGTGGACCCATGAAATCTAATTTTGGAACAGAGACAGGAGCGTCCCTTGCGGGACACCCCAAAAATTGTCATAATGTGGGAGGAAGCCAGTGTGACGACCTTTCAGGGCGGGGTGTGTACATACCCGGAATACAAGGGTGGAAAAGCTTGATGACCCATGGGTCGAGGCAACGTACGAGTTGGGTCCCGTGAAGTGGAGAGTGGGCAGTGTGTAGTGGTGTGTTCAGACTCAACCTGCACCCAGAGTAAGGATGAGTGGTGTAGAGGAGGTGTGGGTGGGGAAACTATGGGTAGCTAATTATGGGTCTAGGTGTGCAGGTGTTTGCTGAAGTGGGTCTATACGGACAGCCCCAGGCATGTAACCAATTGTGTTCACTGGGCAGAGACGCTGCCCAATGAGTAGCCACACTCGCTACGAGTCCCACTGCAGCAAAGTCTAATTTACATGGCAAAGAATGGAATAACCAGATGCAGCTGTATATATGTAGAGGTATGTGTGTATATCTACCTACAGCTACATGAAGATATACCTCTCCCTCTCCATAGTACAAATGTATACATACAGAGACAGAATACATATAAATACCCACATATAGATATATACATATGCAGATACCCATACATCCATATGTCGTTTTATATATATATATATATAAATATATATATATATATATATATATATATATATATATATATATATATATATATACAGCAATATATAAATATATATATGTATGCATACATATACAGATATATATGTATATAGTTATGTATATATGTATATATATATATATATATGTATATATATATATATATGTGTGTGTGTGTGTGTGTGTGTGTAAATATACACATGCACATAGTTAGGATATGATACAGCAGTTACAAATTACATATGTTCACAGGCCATGCAAATGGGGGTGAGGGGTCCAATCAACAAACGTGTAACATGTAGCATCAACCCCCCCCCCCAGCTAGACCAGTGAAACATACAGACACACAATAAAAGTAAACACACCACAGCTTCCCGGACTACAGGCAGGATACTACCAGTGGGAGAGACCCACCAAGTCTAATCTTGAAGCAAAGACATGTATGTCCCTTGTGGGACACCCAAAAATTCAATCATATTTGGACTTCCTGCCATTACACCGATGTCCAACGGCAGGCCACGCATGTACCTAGTTTACAAGGTGGGGAAACCTGATGATCGATGGGGCGGACAACATACGTGATGGGTCCCAAGAAGTGGGGAGTGGGTAGAGTGTACTGGTGTGGCCAAGCAATATTGTGCAATGGCCAGGGCCACCGCCCAATGGGCAGCCACTCCGGCTACAAGTCCCACTGCAGCACAGTCTATTGTACATGGCAAAGAAAGGAATAACCAGATGTAGATGTAAAAATGTAGAGGTGTGTGTGTGTGTGTGTGTGTGTATGTGTGTGTGTGTGTGTGTGTGTGTATATACCCATACCTACATGGAGTTATACCTCCTCCTGTCCATAGTACAAATGTATACATACAGAGACAGAATATTAAATACCCACATATAGATATATACATATGCAGGCACCCATACATCCATACATCATTAGACATATATATACTGCAATATATATATATATATATATATATATATATATATATATATATATATATATATATATATATATATATATATATATATATATATATATATATATATATATATATATATATATATTTATAGATATGTAGAAATATATATGTAGATATGTGTGTAAACACACACACACACACATATATATATATATATATATATATATATATATATATATATATATATATATATCTAGGATATTTATTGATTTATTTATTTAATTTACATCTGTTAAAGTCTGGCTGAGCTTTTGACTCATTTACAGCAGAGATCCGGGGAGAAAAGTTCCTCAGGACTAGAAAACAATCTACTAAATAGTAGTATACAGCACATATATATATATATATATATATATATATATATATATATATATATATATATATCTAGATCTATATATAGATATATGATACAGCAGTTAAGAATTACATATGTTCACTAGCCATGCCAATGGGGGTGAGGGGTCCAATCAACAAACATTTAACATGTAGCATCAACCCTCCCCCCACCTAGACAGGTGAAACATACAAACACACAATACAAGTAAACATACCACTGCTTCCAAGACCACAGGCAGGATACTACCAGTGGGAGAGACCTGCCAAGTCTAATCTTGAAACAAAGGCATGAATGTCCCTTGTGGGACACCCCAAAAATTGATGATGATCGGAGTCAGTCCCAGTAACAATTTATCTAACCAGGCCATGTACATACATCGACCAGTAGGTTGAGCAAGCCTGATGACCCATGGGTCGAGACAACATATGACATGGGTCCCGAGACGTGGAGAGTGGGCAGTGTGTAGTGGTGTAGTTAGACCCCACCTGCACCCACATTAAGGATGAGTGCTGTAGAGGATGGGCAGGTGGGGGAACCATGGGTATGCAATTATGGGTGCAGTTGTATTTGGACCACCTTGGGGATGTAAGTAATATTGCAAATTGAGCAGAGCTTCCGCCCATACCTCTTAACCTTTAAGAGCAAAACCACTGGACAGAACCTAAACCATTGGGGGGACAAATAGGGACAGAAATTACATATTCCACTAACAACCTTAGAAAGCTGATAGAATAATAGGTTATGCATTAGCATGACTCATCTGAAGGATGTGGAGTCTTAAACACAAATACTTGTCTGTATTTATTGACATCAGTTCCCAGGTACTTGCCAGACAGGTGCAGATTGTAAGAGGAACACACCAATATTATGAAGCAAACTCTGGACAGTCTGTGGATTCTGTACAGTTGACAGGTATGCTTTTACCTAATGGGCAGCCATTCCCGATATGGGTCCCACTGCAGCACAGTCCAGTTTAGATGACAAAGTACGGTTTAACCATATGTGTTGTTGCATAACCCACTACACAACACCTATGAACACATGGTCGCAACACCCCACTGTAGGCATGTAAGCCAATCTAATTGGCATCACAAGGTATTATTGTAGTCCTCACCCCCATCCAGGGGTGTGTGTGTCCAACGCAAACACCAAATGCAGTGTATACGCACAGCTGTTGTCATAGACAACATGGCCAGCTGTGGACCTTCCCTGCAGCCGTCCTGCACATCCTTGGATAGTTCCCCTACTAACTCCCCCCTTTGTGTCCCATGCACACCACATACCTATCAGCCCCTGTTCCATTTCTATTAGTGTTTACGGTTACACATAGGTGACACCCTCTTCCCCCACTATATTGCCAATATCTGGAACCCCAACCCACATGTAGTATCACAGCTGTCCCACAGGACACATGTAACTAACACATGAAGGAACACCACAAGCACACCTGGGGCAGCATAGGCTCACCACCTTGTGAAACCCTCCCCCCACCTCACACTCTATACCACTACATCAACTAGTGATACTGACACCTCTTGTCCTGACTCGCATACAAATCCCAACATCCGACAAACCTTCCCTATTGCTCCCCATCCAATCATATCTACAGGCTACTATACAGTTACAATGTCACCCCCACTACCTACCTACTCCTTAGCTATTCCCCTCTACTGTGACACACAGGTATGGAATAACTACAACTACCCCGAATACCTGCATGTAACCTATCCAGACCTGTGAAACAGGAATCCAACTTCACCATAAACTCACCTTTGTCAACAGTCATGCCTGACATGTAAACCTGACCTAAGCATGGATAATACCGATATTTTAACGTAAGCTAAGCATGAAGAATGGGGGATGTATGTTTGTTATGTCTGTTACCCTCTATGAATGTGAACACCCCAGTATTAATTGGAATAAATAGCTGGGGTCAATGTGGAGCTCGACACCCCGGGCCATCACTGACAATGGACAAGCATACAGTCCGATTGTCCCGGTTGACAAATGTAAACAAAATGTATGATGCTATGCATGTGTATGTGGGAGCAAGCGGGTGTAAGCCTGTTTGGCCGCTGGTATGCGATTACCATACTGGTGAAGCAATGTAGAGGCTAACTCAGTGCAAGACGCCACAACCAGAGGTCAGTAATGCTGTGTTTCGCGTGAACCAGCCTATACCCACCTACAAATGTTCTACAGTGCCTTAGTCACTCTGTAGCCAAAAGCTGTTGTTGTGGCCATTAAAAAAATAATCTGCACTGCCAGGTTGCAAACCCCCAACCCTGCACACAATAGTCGACATGAGTTCCACTAAGCCATGGCAGATACACATTCAGCTGCTGTAATCACAAACACATCATCCAGCACAGTCATCCAACAGTATAGGAAATGTATATAAGTGTGTAGATTAATACCAGAACACGTGCCCATTGCTCAACCACAGTATTATGAGCAGTCTATATGCAGCACAGAACAGTGCCTGTCCAATCATACTGTGAGAACAGTAGTCCTGCATAATACTGAAGAGAATAATGATATACGTTGCACACCGTGGGGGCGAATGAGCGTGCTTCATGCACAGTATGTCACACCTGGGGCGTTGGTTCCGTGGAACTGGGAGATGAGGCTGGCCAGGTGTGTGAGCAAACTGCTGCTGCACAATACCATGGCAGGATGCTACCAGTGGGAGAAACACTGGAGACCAGCTAGGTCTACTCTTGACACAACAACAGGTCCATCCCTGGCGGGATGAACCAACAGTTGTGGGTCACATCGATGTCACCACCAGTATCAGAGGAGGATCAAGGGAAGACTGGTACATACATGGACTAAACGGATGAAGAGCCTGCAGATGCTTAGGTGGGGACAGTATACTAGAGGTGTACCGAGATGTGCAGAGAGGGAAATGTGTGGAGGTGTGGTATGGCAGGGCTAGCAAATGGGGAATGGATGGATGCTGTGTACATAGAGCTCGGGGGCCGGGAGAAGGGAACATGGGTATGTCAATATGGTAGACATATGCAAATGAAGCAGAACAGCAATAGTGTAGTGGCCAAAGCATCCGCTTAGCGCGCACGCATTCCCAGGTCGAGTCCCACTGCAGCACATCCTATTTTCCATGTGAAATCCATATGTTACCATCATTATGCTGTATAACCTACTAAATAACATTTATATTTGCACAGTAGTACTGCCGTAAATGCACATGGGAAGTGTCATAATGACTAAGGCACTAGTAAGCATGAGTAAGCGCATAACAGCAGTAGTACACTTGGATAAGCAGTTGTAAGTGTGTGTACGTGTATTTGCATGGGGGTAAGCATTGCCTATATAGATTGAGCTAAGTAGATGCTAGTTGAATGTAAGGAAATGCAACCAGAGGTTAGCATTGCTTAGCTCTGCGCAAACCTGCGCACACCCGCGTACAACTGCTCAAATGTCCCTAACTCACTCTGTATCTGACAGCCGGTGTTCAGCCCTGAAACAAAATATACAGCCTCTGCAAGGCCCATACTCAGGACCCTGCACATCATACACTACGTGATTTACCAGTAAACCATGGCAGATGTACATAACCATTCATTTCACATATATATCATCCAGCGCAATCAGTCAACAGCACAGGAAATGTAGTAATAACACACCACACAACCTCTTAATGCATGTGTCCCTGACATAGTGCACCATAATGTGGGTACATATAGGGATATCTGTCATATCTTGCTCTAATACTTAAAGCATTGCAAGTTACACAGTTATATGTAGTAGAACACATTTATTGAAGGAGATGATACGTCTGAAACACGTATGTGTCAGCATGAATGACTGACCTCAGTCCTAAGGTCATCCATGTCAATTGCCATGAGAATGAGTTACAGGCCACACATATAGTCCGAACATGCATGGACATATGGACAGCTATGCATCTGTAAATGTGGACAGATAGACAGTTATAGTTTTATATATATATATATATATATATATATATATATATATATATATATATATATAACTCACAAATAACCATATAACAGCAATCGTACATAGATAAATATGTTCAGTGTATATATCCATATATATATATATATATATATATATATATATATATATCTCTACATACATACACATATATATATATATATATATGAATACATATACATAGCTAGAGCTATATCAATGTCCAGTTGTTTCTCTCTATATATGGTGTTTCACATATATACTTATGCAGATACACAGTAGATGCAGACAGTGTGGATATATAACATACTATGGTTTTCAGGCCAAGCCCTTCAATTCGTACAACAGAAGACAAAGGATTTGCCTGCATGATACGTAACAATCAACAATATTGGATGTAGTTCATCACTCTCCAATTACACTCTGTAGTCAAGCCCCCGGGGGACATTCATTACTTGTGGTAATGTCAATGTATCTGTCACATGTATGGACCCTGACCAACAAATGTTGTGGGAGTCCACGTTATGACTGGGATGATAGTAGGAATGCTAGCAGTAATTAATGATAGGCCATTACCTAACAACCCCTAACCGTATCACAGCAGGACAAAGCCTGCCATATATGTGGAGGACAAAGGCAGGAAAACAGGGCCATACTCTCAATATTGCAGTTACACACCCTGGAACATTCTGGTGTTACAGGATGTGTTGCAGCATACCCTTATGCAGGAATAAGACATCAGGGACACAAATGGATATAGCCACGTACTGCTAGCAAGCAACACACACACTGCCAGTGTAATATCTGACACAGGACCTGTGTGGTGGACAGATAACACATGATAGGCACACCTCTGTCCAGCTAAAGGATAGGCCCACAGTAGTGAGCTATGCAGACAGACTGCAGTCCTAGGTAAACTAGTATGTATACACACACACACACACACACACACACACACACACACACACACACACACACACACACGAACACATGCACTGTAACATCAGTACTATGCAAAGCATTACACCACTCTACTCACAGTCTGTCTCTATGTCCTGATCCTCATACATATATGTGGCTGCCCTGAGTGTGCAGGTTGTTCTGTAAGAGGTATTGCTACATGCTGTCTGTAACACTGATGCCTCCACACAGGAAGGATGTCCATCACACAGGGAATGTACAGGGAATATGCCCACATGATGTAGGGATTCATAGTGGGTGGTCACCATGACAGTGGTCATTGGAAGTACTACACATGTGTACAAAGATATATATATATATATATATATATATATATATATATATATATATATATATATATATATATATAGCTATCTGGATAAGTACATGTCATATAGTCCCACCATATGTCCTGGACATGGAGTGTAGCCCTACCCCCGCCCCTATAGTCCCAATGTCATAGTGCAAGGAGATGTCTGGTATGTATAGTTGGTATATTCATAGACATTTTCTACTGTCATTGGGATTGCTGTCACAGACATGGTGTGTGTGGAAGGTGACATCTGCTCATAACATGTGTGCCATTGGCTACTGACAGACATCCTAAGGTTATCATGGTACAGTACCTGCATATATAACAGGCTCCACAGCCATGTAACAGCACAGGATAGGATACACCTGTGTGACAATGCATAACCACAACCAATGTGAACACAGCCACATATGGTATGCTAGCATAATAGTACAGTATATGGACTATCTGTCCTACACCATCCTCATATGTGCCCCTCACATAATGACCCTACATATACTGGGCTGCTACACAGTCTGGTCTGATGGCTGTCTGTGGTATGGGACATGTGTGTGTATAGCCCTACAAACATGTAAGGTAAAATGGTACCATACAGTGGGGCAGCATGTAACATCAGATAGAAGGGGAACTAGAACAATTACATCTACCACAGTCTGTATACAGGCCATAGTACATAGTAATAATACACACACTGCCAACATTTACCATCACTACACAGACCTCAGTACTGTACAAACATCCACAGAATGTCCAGGTTATGGCATTAAATGTAACCCTTACTGTACATGACATGTGTAGCACTCTGATATATCACTGGCTTGTTATCAGATATGATGACACTATTTATGGTGTACAGCACATATGCACCACTTCATGCATGACATGTGTACAAAGGTTGACAGAGGTGTGGCTGACAGCACATACACAGGGCCAGTATAGACATGTTGCTGTGATACCCTCATTAATCTACCATTGTAACGGGGTTTGTTGCAACATATGTCCAGTAAGGGATATGTATTCAGTAACTGTCACAGCCTTCACCATCAACAGACTGCAAGCATCACACTACCTTCTGCATTCCACAGATAGATGCATCGTGGTTAACACATGAAACCAAAGGCACAACACTGCCCAGTCTGCAGATGACCCTGCAAATGGGAATTCCTGATATACATGAAACTGACATGGCAGGTATTGTGACATGTACGACAGGCATATCCAGACAAACACTGTTAATCCAGCATTACTCCATATGCAGTATAGCAGCACTTACAATCTGTAGTCAGGTCAGGCACATCCCCCTCATGTTTGTTAACCTCATTCCACAGTGTATGTTGTTAGAGGTAAATCCCCAACCCATCTGAAATGCTGTTTGCCAAACAACAGTTCTAGCTCCTGCTCACAGTGACAGACAAGGGCCAACACCACCAGGATGTTCCCAGGTATTGGAGTGTGTTTCCATGCAATTGACTATGGGAATGTTACCACACCTGTTCTGCATGCAATCGGCTAGTGAAGGGCTGCAATTTGTGCAGAGATCATCAGCTGATCATGAGCATCACTTAAAATACACATGCTGCTACCTAAGCAATGCAGGTGTGGGCCTCCACATCTGCCAGAGAAGGAGTGGGGGAGGCAGACAGAGACAAATACATGTCAGGGAGGGGTGGGAGGGTAAAACTGATGCATGTTTGTGTCACATACCTACCAGCACAGGGTATCAAACCCCAACAGCTATGTAGTGCTATTACAGTTTGATGCTGTTATTGGATGCACCACATGGGTTATCTGGTGGGAAGCACTCAGAACATATATGTGATGGTGAGTGACATCTGCAACATGGATACGGTGGATATACAGCAGGTGATGTACAAGTGCCTGTCTGCATGAGCAGGTGCCAGCATCAGCACAGGCACACTCACACAGGGATGCACACACATTAACACCTTGACAGGGCCAGAAGTGCAACTCATTACTAGTGAGATCGTCACAACACATCAATGTGCAGGGAACACATGCACCACACGGGTCATACGGAGGTCGTATGGGCAGTGAGTATGAGGGGGTGTCAGACATCAGGCAGCATGCTTCATTGTGCCCTGGGAAGAGTAGTGTGTGTGGATGTTGACATACACACCATACAACATACAGACAAACACACAGGGTGCCAGTTCGGACATGCATGGGTGCATGTCTGCACTGGTGTGTGGTGGCCAACAGTGCCAGCAGGCTATACAAGGGTAGGCGATGGGTATACCTTGGCATTAGGCTACATGAAAATGGTCTGCATTGTGGCACAGGCCTGTAGCTTCTGCATTTGCCCACACAGGTGAGTATTGCATCCGTCATCCAGTCACCTGGGTGACTACTGTGTGTGGCCAATGCTGTGCATTACTTGCCATGTATGTGTTCCCTAGTCCAGGACTTGGATGGTGTCTAGGATGTGCACACCTCCCACATGCATGTACAGTGACATGTGGAACTGTACCTGGGGTGTCTGGCCCATGCTGTGAACACAGCTTATCATCAGATGTGCCAGTCTTGCCCACCTGTGGCAGGGACTGGTACTGGTCAGTAGATATATCATGCACCTACATTGATAGCATGCTAACAGCATTTCCTGATGCCAGTGTCATCTGTCCATACAGGGCATGTTGTCAGGCATGGTATGTCTGTTGTGAGTCACATGTGAAGGCACAGTTGGGTTGCTAACTGTGATTGGCTGGCCTTGATGTTACATGTATGGGTATGGCTTTGCACCCCAGCCTCTTAGCTATTTACACCTGTTATCCCTGTATGGTTGACATTATGATATATAGTAGGGCCACCATAATTTAAATTAGCAAAACCCTTCCACATTGCCCACAGGTGTCACACACACTCACAACCACCTCTACACAGGATACAAGTTACACACACACACACACACACACACACACACACACACACACACACACACACCTGTCATGTCTAGGAGTAGAACCCCCTACCTAACTAGTTTACTACACTACAGCACTGCGCAGTTATAGTACATGCCACAGATATTACTGAAGTGCATCTTCCCCAAAGGTGTATTTCACAATTAATGACATCAGCAGGACTATCAAAGTAGGGCATTTGTAATGTACTGTGAGTGAGTAGCCTATAATGCATTGCTCCATACACAGACACTGAAAGACACACAAAACATCTGGAACTGGCATGAATGGAGATGGAACACTACCACCATTCTAAATCACACTACAGCAGTATGCAGTTACAGAATCCGCTACGGCGATTACTGGGCTATCACTTTCCCAGAGGTGTACTTCTAGGTGAGTGACATCAGCAGCCTTGCCAAAGTAGAGTATTTATATTGTACAGAGCGTGAGTAGCCTAAAAAGCATTGCTCTCTACTCAGTCAGACACATACACACACACAGTTCCAGGTCTCGGGTTCGAACACCTATCTAACTAGTTTATCACACTACAGCAGTAGTTGCAGAACACGCTATGGCGATTACTGGGCTATCATTTTCCCAGAGGTGTACTTCTAGGTGAGTGACATCAGCAGCCTTGCCAAAGTAGAGTATCTGTATTGTACAGAGTGTGAGTAGCCTAAAAAGCATTGCTTTCTACTCAGTCAGAAACACACACACACACACACACACACACACACACACACACACACACACACACACACACACAGTTGCCAGGTCTGGGGTTCGAACACCTACCTAACTTGTTTATCACACTACAGTAGTACTCAGTTACAGAATGCGCTATGGTGATTACTGGGCTATCACTTTCCCAGAGGTGTACTTCTAGGTGAGTGACATCAGCAGCCTTGCCAAAGTAGAGTGAGTAGCCTAACAAGCATTTCCCTCTACACATTCAGAGACAGACAGGCATGCACACAAACACACACTCACACAATTGACAGGTCTGGGGTTAGTACTGCTACCTAACTACTCTGTCACTACAGCAGTACGCAGTTATGGGACGCGCCATGCATATTACTGAGCTATAGCTCTCCCAAAGGTGTAATTCACATTGGATGACCTCAGCAGGCTTGTCATACTACTGCTATGGGGAGGGCAGTGTGTGCATGGGCCATACCCCATTCATGTAGGGGTTGACATGCCACATGCGGGCACACACAGGGTTATATGTCACAGGTGCGTGTATAGAGCTGCTAGATGGCTTCTTCCTTGTACAGTCTTGTTGTGCAAATAGCACGTGCACCACATAGTCTGTCATGCTGATAGGTACTGGTGGCTAGTATCCTCAGTGGGTTACATCCACACCTCATGTGTTGGGGGTCCTTTGGCTGTATACCAGTTGGGACCCGCATGGCTGCTTGTCATGGTCACCCTCTTCCACACATCTATGCCCATGTACCTGTGGCTTATTATAGTGTGTTGTCCTTACATATTTGTCTGTATTCCTATCCACTGTCTGTGCAAGGCAGGAGTGGTGCATACTGACATATGTCCGCACTGAGAACTGCAACTTCCAGATATGTCTGGTCCACTGGTGCCTCTAGATATGGCCTTCATGTGTTTAAGTGTGTGAGCATGCCCAGTATGACCTCTCAGTATGTTGTTGACTGACATTGCCTTCATTCCTCTAAGTGTGTGAGCATGCCCAGCATAGCCATCTGTGTTTTATGTGTGGATCACGTCCAGGCAGTTTGTACTGCAGTGCTGACCTTTGTGTTGTACACCAACAGGTAGCATGCTGTGTCTGCAGGGTATCCATCAGTCATTTGCCATTGACTGTTGCTACATTTCTGCATAGCGGGTGGGGGACACCTGCCTGTTTCTACTGTTCTACATAGGAGTGGGGGGGGCACATCTGACTGTTACTCTAAGTGTATGTTGGCTTAGGGGCGCACCTGACACTTGTACACATTTGCTAGGACTGTACTGGTATGTCAGGTACTCCATTTCAGTCTGTAGTCTTACCTATCCTGCTGGCTAGAGCCTTACCAGTGTACTACAGATCCTAGCTTTGTTTACCTACATATTAGTTTCTGACTTCCTAGCCTTCACAACTTATATCCAACTGACTGGCCTGCTGGGGTCTGTCTGTGTAGGCCTGGGAGAGGGGTTAGCAATAGGGCACATTCAGAGGCCATAGTACAGCATTTGTTTGTGTTAGTCTTCACCTGTCCTGCTAACTCAGACTGTTGTTGGGTATGTGATCCTTCCTGACTGGCATGTGTGGCTCTTATGGACACCCATGTTGCTCATGCCATTTCCTGCAGTGGGTTTTGTCACCCTGTGTAGTACTGGCTACTATGGGGACTCCAGTATGTGTTACAGATCTCATGATGCCACTATGGGTGTCTACTCTTTGCTGCCTTGACATCCGGCCACCCAATTCCCTTGCATGTTCACATCCATACTATAGCTACAGGTAAAAACACATTCTACTCCATTTAGCAACTGGTAGGTTGACTGACTTACCTTGAGGGTGTGCTGGACTTGCAGATGGTGCTGGAGGGCTGCTTATGTCGGATGCACATAGTACACTCCCCATACATGGTTGGGCACAGGTAGTGTCATGTTTGGCATCCCTTTTACTGTCTGTGCGAGTCAGAGAGAGGTATCATTCCCTGTGCCCCTACAGTGTCAGTGCATATGCTATGTATTGCCTCTTTGCCAAGGCCAGGGCATACTGGGCATGCCCCCTTCTGCCTACTCGGGCAGGCTCAGGTTGTTCCTCCTCCGAGTCACTCTGTGCCTGTACAGGCCTTGGCATTGGTGGGGGCTGTGTGGCCCTGCCCCATGCTGTTCCTGCTGCAGCTGTTTCCGCAGGATCATATTGTGTAGCATAGCACATACCATTACAATTTGGGTACATGTAGCTGGTGAATACTGCAGGGCTCCAATGGATGTGTCCAGACACCGGAACCGTGACCTGAGCATCCCAAACACATGCTCTGTTATATGTCTGGCCTGTACATGTGCCTCATTATAGCATTGTTGTTCAGGTGTGTGTGCATTTCTGATGGGTGTCATCAGCCACGGCTCCAGTGGGTACCCAGCACCCCTCACTAGGTGACTGCAGGGGATGTCTACACTGGCAAATCTGTGGTACAGCTGCATCAGTTGCCATATGTATGAATCATCATAGCTTCTAGGGCAGCCAGTACACACATTCAGTATAATGCCCTGGGCATCACATACGGCCTGGCAGTTGATGGAGGGGATGCCCCTGCGGTTGATGTAGGCCCTACCCTGTTCATTGGGTGGTGCTTTGATGCATAAGTGCATGCAGTCTATTGCAACCACTATCCCAAGGTAGTTAGCTATTTGGTGGAAGAGATGCATATTGCAGGTCAACACCTAACATGTGTTGAGGAAATATACGTGTTCACTGGCATGTGCTGACTTGGCATCCAGGAACTGGTGGAATACTCTGGATGCTGATGCCTGTGAGATGCCCATGTTATCCACAGTTGTGGTTTGGGAGGTACCTGTGGCTAGTATACCTAGGCCTACACATACCTTGGTATCCACTGAGATGGGTTCCCCTCGGCCAGTGTGGTGTGTCAGGTGTGGCCTGTGTCTGTACACTCTTCTCTGTCTCCTCACTGTGGGTTGTTCAGCAGCATTGACATCCTCACTACCCTCAGCCTCTTGCATATGTTGTTCTATGTTGCCTGCTGCAGCCCTTCTCATTTGTAGGTTTGTTTTTAAAATTTCCCTGCTTGTATACACCAGTGGTGTAGAGTGTGGAAAAAACAGGGGGGTAGATGTTTGCTTGGTTTATAGTGGTGTTCTGGGCTGGGCTGATCTGCTGCCTGTGTAATTAGCTGATTCTGATACATTTCACCTGGCAGCTCAGCTAGTTCTCCTTGATTACCTTCCTACTGCTGTGTTCCCTTCCCATTGCCTCCCTGTTTAAGCCTGTGTGCGTGCCACGCAGACAGAGTGCTCATATGTGCACTGAGCTGCTATTTCCTGGTTTAACTTCCTATTCCTTCCTGTGAAACCCGGTGCGTGGCATGCACACCTGCTTACACTTTGTAAGGAGTGCTAGGCAGTTTGGACACACCTCTAGCTTAGCTGTGCTAAGCTAGGAGCAGTCCTGAGCCACAGGGCTCCAATCCACTTACAGTATGCCTGACACAGCCACCCATGATGTCACCTATCTACTAGTGTTGCACCCAGCTATTTCTACTCTTACACTCTTGGGACCTGCCTCACACCCTGGGGAAATCTGGGATTTACTATCCTTCCACTCATTTGCATAGGATTGCCTGTTAATGCATAGTTACATGTCCCACACTGGGCCTCCCCACTTAGCCACCATTACTCACTGACCAGGTTGGCTTATGCCTGCCATTGACTTGCAAGGCTGAATACTGCTTTTAGTTAGAATGTTTATTTTAGGTTTATTTTATTATTTCCCCCCAATCCCATTTGCACGTCGCTGCCCTATGCTTAAACAGGCAAGATCAATAAAAGGAATTTAAAAGTTGTTTTGTTTTCATTTTTATGCATTTTGCATTGTCAATGGCCTTCTACATGGCCATTGCCATGCTTCATCAATTATATGCAGCCTTTATTTGGAGCTGTCATAGCTCCATTTTGTAGTTTGCAGAAAAGTACTCGGTTACTGATTACATTTCTGCAGACTGCACTCATCCTGCACTGACAGCTGCCTACTTCCTGGATCGCAAATTACCCTCATTTGCATGGTTTTCACCTGCAAATGAGGGTAATTTGCATACAGGGGCTCGGTCCGTGCAAGATTAGCCTAAGAGCTCACGTGCATGTCCCGGGAGCTCATTCCTGGGTCGCACGTCGGCCATATTGCCGAAAATAGCTCTTAGACTAATCCTGCACATTCTACAGGGCTTTGTAAATCTGGGGTGATATGTGTCACAGTGCCATTTGTTCTGTGTGTGACAGGGGATATAGGGTTTTTTTCATTATTTATGTTTCAAGCTTTTATGCTTGATTGCTTTAGTTTGATTTTTTATTGTTTTTAAGTTTTTGATATTGTAGCACATACTTATAAATATTTATATATAACTTTGTTGTTTAAACCCAGACTGACTCATTGAATTCTCAGACATTTTCTTCCTTGGTCAAATTTATTAGGAGTAGACAGGATATGACCATGTATAATTGATGTCAATGTCATAACATTTGGACTAAATTTATAGCCAATTGTCTCTGACTAGACAAATACCTTGACTGATAGAACATGATTACTGGTAACATATTTAAACTGTAATGTAATTAATATGCTTTAAGACTACAAATTATTATAGTATGCTTTGGTAATCGTATTATAAGTGGTACTTCTAATATTCATTAATTTCCATAAAACAACCAAGGAAACAAGATTTTTGTTTCCCTAGAGAGCTGAGTAAATATATAACATACAGGTGTATTTTATTCTAAGTCATGTTTATAACAAAATTGTGTTACGCGACTCAAATTTTCTTTCATATGGTTCTGCTTTGGTTGTTTTGATTTTTCCAGCTAAGCTGTAGCCCACACCTTAAATAACCTCTGTTTGGAGTGCAAATTTAAAAAAATGAAGTCGAATTTATAGTTTATCTTTATAGGACATCATCGTTTTTCACTGAAAAGCAAGAATGTAAATGTTGCAGACAATCTGCTGTTTTACTTTTTAACAGGGTTACTCATGTTACAGTTTGCAAACCGCATTTCCATTCCCAGAAATCACAAGCTTAAAACTAGATTTTACTTCATGGAATTAAATAGATTCAGTCACAGGAAACAAATATCTTGAAAGTGAATAACTAAATGCATATTTTTAACTTTCCAAATAAGTAGCCTCTTCTACCTTAACACATTTGTTTTATATTTTGGCTGTATTTTTGGCAAATTCAGTTTTGAAACAGCCTTATTATCTGTTAGCACTTATCAAATAGGACATCTACAGTTTCTCATAGTGTAAGGCCTATGTCCAGACCTAATGATCAGTATAATATATCTTGCTATGGTGCATATGTCAAACGCACTGGAAATTTATACTCGAGACTTATATACACAGAAATATGCTGCACACTAAATCTTTTTAATGGATCTCAGTCACTATGTTTCAAACACACACTATAGCATGAAAAACTACATCTCTGCTGAAGATAGTTCTACTGCAGTCTATAGTGGTCACCCACACTATCAACATTATCTTTGACTTATCAGTTAGTATAGGAGTATATGTAATACTGTTACAGTGCATTATTTTTGTACTTCTGAATCCAGTCAATACCATTTCTTTTGATTTATGTGAGGAAACTCATTCTAAATAAAACTTCACATTCTTGAGTTTACATCTCAATTTGTCTTTAAAGGACTTTCTCACATCCTTCAAATTCTAACCATCCATCATTCTATCTCTTTTTTCTAAACACTTTGTCCTGGCAAGGGCCCTATTCCTCAAAATTCCATTTAACTGGAATTCACCTGAGACACTCAAAAAAGTTCAACATGGTTTTTAGTTAAGTTTGTGAATCAGCATTTTTAAGGGGTTATTTCCTCATTACTAATATAATCAACGTCAAGGTCATCATATCTCAGGAAAGGTGACATTTACCCATGTAAGTGACTTCCATCAGTGACTGTATGGCTCATTGAAGTGTGCATTGTCAACAACTTGGCTACCACACAACTGGTTGGTACTACAATTAGGTAATTTTCACTGATCAATCTTTTACTTACAATGAAAATATTTGGAACTGGGAGGTACCAACTTTCAGCAAAACAAATGTGAAACTAGACAGATGCTGTCATTAATGAGTAAAAAATTATCATTTGTAGCATTGTCTACAAAGAAAAGATTGGTATGTCTGTACTGTTTTGAGAAAGAATATGTCACAAGACTGACTCTCCTCTTTAGGAACATTTTATTAGCTGAACAAACCACAACTGCAAGGATGCATTATGTACTGCATCCTGGTTTATGTTTAAGAAAACCCAGAGCTCTGAACATTCTGACAGCTTCAGTACACCATGTTGCCCCCTCCCACCTTAATTTTCAAAAAAAACCACAAACAAGCACAAAATTGCTGAGAATCGTGATCTGAAATAGCTAGATGTGCAGCCATCTATGGGTCTATAACTTAGGTGTCTCAACCAAAATTCAAATACTGGCGTGGTTTTCTAACTCGCTGCAAATGTTTCATCACTTATAATATGTCAGACATATTTCAAAATGTCAGACTCACTATTGGGCATTAAGAACTACTGCGAAACAACAGATTTATTCACATTGCTCTGTATAGGTTCATAGTGACAATCAATCATTTCCATATTTATACCTACTTCTTTGTTTATTGTGAATGTCAGTACTCACTCGGGTTCTCATTTGATCCATAACCTTTTGTAAAATATATGTGTGTCTGTTACTTAAAAATGAAATGAGATTGGACCTTTATTTTCCATAACCACATCCAGGATCCATTTTAAACCTCCCTAATAATATATTGAAGAGATACTGAATCCTATTTTTGAATGAATTTTCTTTTGCATGCGTAGCATATTCTGAACCAAAAAACAAAAAAAAAAACCCATCAACCGTGACGTCACTACTCAGAACTTTAATAACATAAAAGTAAACACATCTGTTCACATAATTTTACAGAACTTCATTAGAACTTAATCAAAAGTGCCATGCATTGCAGTTGGCATTTTGTTTTAAATTCTGAACATACTCTTTTTATCTCAAAACAGCACCTCATATCCACACCTCCAGGCTAGTTGCACAGCATAATGCATCCGAGATTATCCAAGTGCAACTAAGTTTACCAGAAAGGCTCATCCAGACTCTGCTACACTTTGCTGTGAAGGAAAGGCTAGTTTGTTTTTATTTTTTGTATTACTTTATTGCCTTCTTTATATTTTGAATATTGTGGTTTGTTTTCTTTACCTTGTATTTTACTTGCATTCTGCTTTAACAGTATATTAAAACTTCAAAAGAGACCACAGCTCTGTATCTTCTGAATCAGGCAGAAATTAGAACTGAGTCAGGCAGAAATTAGAACTGATCAATTAAGGACTCATTCATAGGATAGAAGAGGTCACTTAAGGCTAATCATTTGTGAACTGAGGGGGTGGATCTAGGAACTAAACTTTCTATTTAAGGGGTAAAATAAAACATTTCAGAGCTGTACCAGAAAGGCTCACACAGACTCTGCTACACTTTGCTGTGAAGGAAAGGCTAGTTTGCTTTTATTTTTTGTATTTTGTATTACTTTATTGCCTTTTTATATTTTGAATACTGTGGTTTGTTTTCTTTACCTTGTGTTTTACTTGCATTCTGCTTTAACAGCATATTAAAACTTCAAAAGAGACCACAGCTCTGTCTCTTCTGAGTCAGGCAGAAATTAGAACTGGTCAATTAAGGACTCATTCATAAGATAGACGAGGTCACTTAAGTTTAATCATTTGTGAACTGAGGGGGTGAAGCTAGGAACTAAACTTTCTATTTAAGGGGTAAAATAAAACATTTCAGAGCTTTACCAGAAAGGCTCATCCAGACTCTGCTACACTTTGCTGTGAAGGAAAGTTTAGTTTGCTTTTATTTTTTTGTATTTTGTATTACTTTATTACCTTTTCATATTTTGAATACTGTGGTTTGTTTTCTTTACCTTGTGTTTTACTTGCATTCTGCTTTAACAGCATATTAAAACTTCAAAAGAGACCACAGCTCTGTCTCTTCTGAGTCAAGCAGAAATTAGAGCTGAACAATTAAGGACTCATTCATAAGGTAGAACAGGTCACTTAAGGTTAATCATTTGTGAACTGAGGGGGTGGAGCTAGGAACTAAACTTTCTATTTAAGGGTAAAATAAAACATTTCAGAGCTTTACCAGAAAGGCTCATCCAGACTCTGCTACACTTTGCTGTGAAGGAAAGGTTAGTTTGCTTTTATTTTTTTGTATTTTGTATTACTTTATTGCCTTTTTATATTTCGAATACTGTGGTGTGTTTTCTTTGCCTTGTGTTTTATTTGCATTCTGCTTTAACAGCATATTAAAACTTCAAAAGAGACCACAGCTCTGTCTCTTCTGAGTCAGGCAGAAATTAGAAATGATTCAGGCAGAAATTAGAACTGATCAATTAAGGACTCATTCATAAGATAGAAGACGTCACTTAAGGTTAATAATTTGTGAACTGAGGGGTGGAGATAGGAACTAAACCTTCTATTTAAGGGGTAAAATAAAACATTTCAGAGCTTTACCAGAAAGGCTCATTCAGACTCTGCTACACTTTGCTGTGAAGGAATGGTTAGTTTGCTTTTATTTTTTTGTATTTTGTATTACTTTATTGCCTTTTTATATTTTGAATACTGTGGTTTAATTTCTTTACCTTGTGTTTTACTTGCATTCTGCTTTAACAGCATATTAACACTTCAAAAGAGACCACAGCTCTGTCTCTTCTGAGTCAGGCAGAAATTAGAACTGAGTCAGGCAGAAATTAGAACTGATCAATTAAGGACTCATTCATAAGATAGAAGAGGTCACTTAAGGTTAATCATTTGTGAACTGAGGGGGTGGAGCTAGGAACTAAACCTATTTAAGGGGTAAAATAAAACATTTCAGAGCTTTACCAGAAAGGTTTATCCAGACTCTGCTACACTTTGCTGTGAAGAAATGGTTAGTTTGCTTTTATTTCTTGTATTTTGTATTACTTTATTGCCTTTTTATATTTTGAATACTGTGGTTTGTTTCTTTACCTTGTGTTTTACTTGCATTCTGCTTTAACAGCATATTAATACTTCAAAAGAGACCACAGCTCTGTCTCTTCTGAGTCAGGCAGAAATTAGAACTGATTCAGGCAGAAATTAGAACTGATCAATTAAAGACTCATTCATAAGATAGAAGAGGTCACTTAAGGTTAATAATTTGTGAACTGAGGGGTGGAGCTAGGAACTAAACCTTCAGAGCTTTACCAGAAAGGCTCATCTAGACTCTGCTACACTTTGCTGTGAAGGAAAGGTTAGTTTGCTTTTATTTTTTGTATTTTGTATTACTTCATCCCTCATTAGACCTATTATAGAATACAACGCCCCATTTGGTATGTATCTCTCAAGACATCTACAACAACTGGAAAGGCTGCAGAAATACCTCACTAAAAGAATCACAGGCCTAAAGCAGATGCCCAACGCTGACCACCTTAAAAAACTCTAGCTATACTCTTTTGCATATCGTCTACTCAGAGGCGATCTCTGCTTAACATACAAGGCCATGTCAAACCCAGAGCTGTTGGACATGCTACACTTAAAGAAATCCCAATCCCTCAGAGCCACAAGCTCCAGGGATCTAAACCTTGTCATCACAGTAAACAAAACATGCTGGAGGGATAGGTTCCTGACCCAGAGACTCCCCAGACTCTTTGCCCCTCTTCAAAAGGAACCTTGACGATTGGATGGGAGAAAGGAAATTCACCCCGGGGATCACGTCAGTCACCCTGCTAGACAGGGGTCCAGGGAAGTAAATAGTGTGGGAAGAAATAGCCAGGGAATTGTTATGGCTAGGCTTGTATAGGTCCTAGGGCTGATAGCCTAGTACCAACCTATGAACCTATGAACTCTGGGCAAGACTGCAATCCAAATTGTAGCTTGCTACAGACCCCCCACCATGCCCCAGGATTCCCACTCCTCATTTCTTGATACACTGGAAAGTATTAGGGTACAACCCAATGCCCTAATAATGGGCAATTTCAACTACTCCACCATTAACTGGGAAAACTACTCATGTACCAACTCTTTTGCTCAACGTTTTCTGGAATTCATAAATTCCAATGCCTTGGATCAACTCATTCACACCCCCACCAGGGGCAGCAATATCCTAGATCTGGTCATTACCAACATGGGCAACCAGTGTTCCACACCAGAGGTCAATTCCTCATTGGTCAGATCTGACCACAAGCTAATCACCCTAGACATCCACATCCTGCCCCCATCCCCAATTTGGGAAACCACCGTAAAAAACTTCTCCAAAGCCAACTTCACATTTCTTAAAACAGAAGTGGCAAACTTCATGACACCCATGCAGACGGACAATAGAGGTCTGACTGCTGAATCCTACACAAAGGCACTGTATAAGCACTTACACGAGTGCATGGATCATGCTATCCCTAATGGAACCAAGATGCTATCCTCCAAAAAAAGGAAGCCAGTCTGGTGGTCCTCTGCCATAAACAAACTCTACAACAGAAGAAAGAAACTGTTGCAAAAAAGAGTAAAATCTCATGACTGGAGGAACTCCCTGGTCAACCTCAGTAAGAAGCTGAGATCCCTCATAAAATCCTCCAAAGCTAGTTACGAAAACAAAATTGCCACTGACTCTAAAGACAACCACAAAGCATTCTATAGCTATGTCAAGAATCTCAGTGGCAACACTCAGATCTGCTCTGAGTTACAGCACAATGGCACTAAATATACAGAACCAACTGATATTGTCAACATCCTGGCAGATAGGTTCAGTGCTAACTTTACCCCCCCTCTCACCCCATAGAGGGCCCATCTGTATACCAGAAGAATGTAAAGTTCCTGTAATCATGGCTGCACAGGTAAAAAACACACTCTCCAAAGCCAAGAACACAGCATCCATGGGACCTGACAATATCCCAGGCTGCGTTCTACATGAACTACAGAATGAACTGGCACCCTACCTAAGTACTATGTTCAATCATAGCCTCACCTCAGGCTTTGTGCCCACTGAATGGTGCACCATGATAGTTATCCCACTCCACAAAGGGGGAGCCACAATGGACCCCAGGAACTACTGCCCCATTAGCCTGACGACCCTGGTCTGCAAGGCCATGGAATGTATCATCATGGAACTCATAAACAAAGACATTGGTAATCTCCAAACTCTGGACCCTACCCAGTTCGAGTTTGTAAAAGGCAGATCATGTCTCATAAACCTGATTGACTTCTTTGAAGCAGTCACCAAATCCATAGATGAGGGTAAGGTGGTTCACACAGCTTATCTAGATCTTGCCAAGGCTTTCAACACCATCCCCCACTCTGGAATTATAGATAAGCTCACTAAACTAGGTATAAATCCCTATGTCACAAGATGGGTTGCCAACTGGCTCATGGACAGAACTCACACTGTGAAAGTAGCAGAATCCAAATCCAACTTCAGGCTAGTGACAAGTGGAGTATCACAGGGTTCAGTTCCGGGTCATCTCCTGTTTGGTATCTACTTCTCTGAAGTATAGGCTAACAAAGAAGGCCTTTGGCTAACAAAGTTTGTAGATGACTGCAAACTAGGAGCCATAATCAAAACTCCTAACGATGTGGACATACTGCAAAAGGGCCTCACTGAGACAGATGCCTGGTGTCAAAAGCCATGGTCTGAAGCTCAATGCCAAAAAGTGTATTGTCATCCCCTTTGGTAAAAACTCTCTACCCATGAACTACCACATAAGTGGTAGTTTACTTAACGCCAAAAGTGTGATAAGAGACCTTGGGACACAGGTGGACAGTAATCTCTCCTTTGATAATCACATCGCCACAGTGGTCAGGAAATCCTTCTACATGGCTCACCTCATCACAAAAGGTGTCTCATCCAGACAAAAAGAGGTCATTGTTCCCCTCTACTCATCACTCATTAGACCCATTATAGAGTACAATGCCCCTTTTGGTATGTATCTCACAAGACATTTACAACAACTGGAAAGGCCACAGAAATACCTCACAAAGAGGATTACTGCCCTCGAACAGATGCCCATATGCAGACCGTCTCAAAAAACTCCAGCTTTATTCCATCGCATATCACCTACTCAGAGGCGATCTCTGCCTAACATACAAAGCTATGTCAAACCCAGAGCTGTTGGACATGCTCCACTTAAAGAAATCCTAATCCCTCCGAGCTACATGCTCTAGGGACCTAAACCTTGTTACCACAATAAACAGAACATGCTGGAGGGATAGATTCCTGTCCCAGAGACTTCCCATACTCTGGAACAGACTACCTATCTATGCCAAACAGAGCTCCTCATTAGCACTCTTCAAGAAAAATCTTGATGATTGGATGGGAAATAGGAAATTCACCCCAAGGATCACTTCAGTGGCTCTGCTCGACAGGGGCACAGGAAAATAATTTTTTTGGGTGGTGAAAGCTAGGGTACCTTTTTGGCTAGGCTTATATAGGTCCTAGGGCTAATAGCCTAGTACTTACCTATGAACCTATGTGATCAGGTGACTCCTTGTTCTCATATGTTGATTGAAGAATAACTCTGATGGTGACTCTTCACGTTTATTGTTTTTACCATACAAAATAAATATCATAACAATCTTATACAAGCAATTAAAATATAAATAGTTATAACATTCAATAAAATAACCAAAGTATTTACAGAGACATCCACTACAAATCAAATCAATTGATTAAACTGTAATGTCTTACTATTGAAACTAAGATTTTTTTAACAAGTTTTGTAAAGTATCCCATATAATATAGTAAGACGTTTTTCTAGTAGTTCTTGATTTTATTGTCATCAATTCCATATGACACACTTCAGTCATAACATTTTTAAATTCATTAAATGAAGGAGGAGTATCTGAAATCCAATTTCTGGTTATTATTTTTCTAGCCACTGCTAGAATAGACCATAATAAGGGAAGTTTAACTTTTTTAACATTTTTAGGAACAGGAGTGTTAAATAATATAAGTGATTTAGAAACAATGAAATTATCTGTGAAAAGGGCCTGCAAAAAATCATTGATTAACTTCCAATATTCCTTCAATTTTATACAGTCATAAAACATATGTGCCCAATCAACATTTATTTCTACATTACATCTTTTACATAAGTTGTCTTTATTATTTATTTTATTCATCATTAAAGGTGTATAGAAAGATCTATGTAAAAATGTCCAAGTAAAAAGTCTCCAATTAATGGAGGAAGTAGTTTTATAAGCAGATTCCAATATATATTGTTTATCTTGTTGTTTTGGTGATTCACCATTAATGGAAATGAAATAATTCCAATAGGTATCTGAACTGTAATGAGTTTCTTCTCTAATAATTTTATGTATGTGTGAGAGCTTACCTTTATCAGAAACTCTATGTTGTAAATTTAATATCAAGTAATCAATCAGAATTGGAACAGATTCTTTAACTATTAAAGACATTAAATCAATTTTATTAATAAGATGTTGTCTAAAAGTCTGAATCTCTAACCAACATGTTTCTCTCAAATCAAATACTTGCTTTAAGAAGTCTAGATTTTTAACTTTATTATCAGACAACAACTGATACCAATACTTTAAATCATTCTCTGTGACTAAAAGAGTTCTTTCAGAGGTGGTTGACAAAAGAATACCTTGCGTATACATTATAGGGAATAGGATAAAATTCCATTCCTTATACTTAGGATGCATAAATATAAAATTACAATAACTGATAATAATGTTTAATGGGTAACTAACTATATATTTTGGTGTAATAGATGAAGTACAAAATTCTTTTAGTAACCATAACATGGGGTTATTTACAATAATATTTTTATGTATTAAAGAGATTTTCATGAAGTGAATGCTAATTAGTTCCCAGTAATCTTTCCATCTTGCAACATATGACTGATCTATTAACAAAGTAATAACTTTTATAATAGAAGAGATAGTATATAAATTAAAGTCTGGAAATGAAATGCCCCCTTGAGACCAGCTATTAGTATGTTTCTTTAATTCAATTCTATGTCTATTAGGTGCCCATAAGAAATTTAACATTAATGAATTCAATTTCTTAATAATTATTTTTGTAGGTGGGAGTATTATTGATTGTATTAAATATAATATCTTAGGGAATATTATCATTTTAATAATTGTGAGTCTCTCTTCCATGGTAAAAAACAAATTGTTCCAGCTATTGAAAAGATTTTGTATATTAAGAAGACAGTTACTATAATTATTATGTATAATAGATTTAATATCTTTAGATAATATTATACCTAAGTAAGTTATCTGAGCTGAGTTGGGTATATATTTGGTAAAATCACTAATGAGGACATTTTTTTGTGTGTATATTGGTAATATTTTTTGTTTTTTCTTCATTAAATATCAAACCAGAGATATTTTTAAAATCCAACATTTTATCAAATAAGGACTGCATAGAAGAGTTAGTTCCTGATGACGTAATTAGAACATCATCTGCAAAAAGTTGAATTTTAGATATTGTATTTTCATCTATATCAAATCCTTCTATATCAGTACTGTTTCTAATCAAATTAGCCCAAGGCTCCATTATTAAAGTAAATAATAGTGGAGAGAGTGGACACCCTTGTTTTGTACCTTTTAAAATGGGTATTTTTTGAGAGACATATGTTCCTATCTTAATATAAGCCAGTGCTCCTTTATATAGATGTTCAATTAGATTTGCAAATGCATCAGAGAAATTTGTGCACTTCAGTAAGATAAACAAGTAGTCCCAACTTACTGAATCAAATGCTGAACTTATATCGAGACTAATAAGTGTTAAATCCTTTTTTTCCTGTTTGCAAAATCAATTAATGTTAAAGTTCTCCTTATATTATCAAAAGTATTTCTATTTATAATAAAGCCTGTCTGATCTATATCTATTATGCCTGGGATGATTGTCTTTAATCTATCAGCAAAAATACTCATAAACATTTTATAGTCAACATTAAGTAATGAAATAGGTCTATATGAAGTGCATCTGGTTGGGTCTTTATTGGGTTTTAAAATTGGTGAAATAAATGTGTATTGCCAGGATGGGGGAGTTGTTAACTCATTTTGAGCCAAAATAAAAACCTTATGTATCAATGAGTAAGTACTTTTAGGAAGAATTTTATAAATCTCTGGTATAATACCATCATTACCTGGTGCTTTGTTTGATTTAAGTTTGTTTATTTGTGTAATAACCTCTGTATATGAAATATTTTTATTCATTAGTTTAGTCTGTTGTTTGTTAAGTTTTTTGTTCATGTTTGTAGTTATAAATTTCTTTATTTTATCTTTAGGATCCATGTTAATGTTATTATGATTAATTTTGTGAAAGTGATTTCTAAATTCATCTAAAATTTCTGGTAAACTTGAAACATTCTTCTTTTTCCCTGGAGAGAAAATTTCTTTGATATGATTTTGCTTATTCAACCTTTTTGTTTTATTTTTAAGTCTATGTAAGTATTTGGGACTTATTGAGTAAGACAAAAACTTATATTTCTCTAATGTTATTTTGACTTTATGGGATAAAATTTCTTTGTTGTTCTCATTTAATTTATTTATTTCCTCAATGACTTTTTTGTCCATAATATTTTCTTTATTATTATGTTTGTATGAGTCTAATTTGCTTTGAATATCTAGTAGTTCCTTGTCCCAAGATTTCCTTTTATTATTATACCACCTGATACTTTGTCCATATAAATATGATTTTAAAGCATCCCAAATGTAAACAATGGAGACATCAGGTGTAGTGTTTAAGTCTAAGAAATGTTGTACTTCTGAAAGTAAATAATCTTTATAGTCTTTTAATTGAGTTAAGTATGCTGGTATTCTTTTGATTTGAACATTATAAGTACTTTTTACCATAAATTCAAAGACAATTGAATTATGATCTGATATAGGACACAAAATGATTTTGGAATTAATTAAATCTGTTACCATCTGGTTAGAAATAAAGACTCTATCTATTCTTGAATAAGTTTTAAATCTGTTAGAAAAGAAAGTGTATGGTAATGATTTTGAATCTATCTGATTATTAATATCATTCAAATGATATAAACTAATAAAGTCTTTTAAATGTTTTGCATTAGATGTAATTTTCCTTTTTCCTATAGTAGTAGTATCTTTTTCATGTAGGATACAATTAAAGTCACCTGCTAAAATAATATCTCCTATAGAAAATGATATGATCTTATTGAGATGGTGTTTCACTGTATTAATGCCAATTCCTGGTATCCAATATACATTGATTAATGTGTATGTCTTCCCATTAATCTGTATTGTAACCATACAAAACATTCCTTTATCATCTTTATAAGACTTAATAGTTTTAGGTATGGGCATATTTTTATTCCATAAAATAGCCACTCCTCTTTTTTTCTGTGTATGTTCTGAACTAACCAAGACTGTATATTTATTAGTGGCTAATTTATCTATATCTTTTTTCAGGAGATGTGTTTCTTGAAGGAATATTAAGTTGGCTCTATGCAAATTAATATATCTCATTAAACTTGCCCTTTTACATGGGTTATTCAATCCATGAATGTTTAAAGAAATTCCTTTTAGAGATATCATTTAGCTTTTATAAACAAATAAGACATATAATCAGAATAACAATTAACAAAATAAGCGATATTATATCTCCTCCTTTAGGTGTTCCATTAATTATAACTGTATTTAATGAAAATCTTATGGAATTTTGTGTAAGTTTCACTTTTATTCGTAGTGACAACGGGTTTATAAAATGTGATGTGGATGTCAGAACTATATACATACAACAATAATCAGGTGAAAATATTGTTAGGATTAAACATTGCACCCAGCCTGGAGTTGAAAACTCCAACTTCGAGTAGCACATACCACTCAAGTTATCCCCCCATCCTAAGCAGCAGTACCTCAGCTGCCACCAAATTAATTCAATACTAACTATTATTAACTAAATTTAACCTCATTTAATTAGATTATCTATTATGACAAAGCTAAACAATTTATAAATCAGCTTCATATAAACAAATAAGAACATTTAGAAACAGCTCATATTACTATGTTCATCTATTCTGTATAATACTCTCATAATCAAAATAGCATGCTAACAATCTTGATAATGGGAACAGAGAAGAGAGAGAGAGAGAAAGAGAGAAGAGAAAAAAAAGGGGGGGGCATATCCATATGTTAGTTTATTAAAAGTTTGTAAGAATAAGTTCTTATATTCATTTGAATTCAATATCTTAGGCTATTATGGTTCAAACATTACGTATATTAGGGTATTCCTACTTTCTGCCATAGAAATTCAGTTAACAGTTTTAAAAAACTTTAAATTACTTGCACCAAAAGCTTTCTTCTCATACTTATTATTGCCAATTAAATAAAATATTTATTCTCATACATAAGTTAAAAAATCATACTGCACAGCAATGTTAATTCCTAGTTATACATAAATCATTGTGATGAAAGCCATCTGTATTTTATATATCTGAACTGCAGCTTTAAAATATGTCACCTGACAATTTCTTCTTAAATATAATCATAATGATACTTGTGCATGTCAATTAGTCAAGGCAAATGATTTATAACATTATATATGTTTAAATCATAAATATTTATATACATTAATGTGCTGCAGTCATGTAAGCTTTCAAAAACAAGTATATATGTGTTTCACCTTCTATGCCTTCTAAAATATCTCACTTGTTTACTATGGCATATTGAGTCATTTAAAATCATTATAACTTTTATATTTTATAAATTACATCTTAAATAAATAAGTTGTTATAAGGAATAACTCACATTTAGATGTCATAAAGTTCGTTTTTCATCACAAAGTCGCATTTACGCAGTTCTACTTCCTGAAACAGTATTCTTCTTGAATCTGCAATGTGTCAGTGTGAAATCAGGGGTCAAAGTTCAAAATGGCTGCTTTCAGCTTCTCTGCGTGTATTCTGAGTGTTGAAGCTTTCAAAACGACTCGGGGACACTATTCACGAGGAAACCCACATCCCAGATTGTCTCCCATAACATTCTGGCAGGAATTTTAGTAAAAACAAGTGACTGACATTAATTTAGTAATACAAATGAATCTAAACAGTGCATAACCTTCGCGAAGTATTTTACAAGCCATTACAGTCTCTATGACAGTGAAACCAAGCCTACAGTTATTTAACATATTATACAACTTATTTTTATATGCCCCATTTCATTTTCTCATACAGATCTTATTATATACATATATTAGTATTATCAGAAGCATATAACTGTATATATAATAGAGAGAGAGAGAGAGAAAGAAAGAAGAGAGAAAAAGAAAAAAAAAAAAGAAAGAGAGAGAGAGAGAAGAAAGAAAAAAAAGGAAGCTACAAAGAGTATCTACAAAGATATATTACTTGCTGTTTGTTTTAATAATGTTGAACATGAGACTTATTACTTACTACTATTTTAGTTCTAATTATTTGCAATTATATCATGACATATTATTTAAAATCATGTATAAGCAATTAAGTCATGGTATAATATTTAGCAACAGGCCCCGGGATTCATGAACCTTGCGCCAGGCGCCAGCATAGCGTCGGCGTTATAACGCCAAATATGGCTGCTTAGCGATTCAGGTATGAATGAATTCCACGTGCACTACCGGCGTGCGCCGGACCGTCTCCGCCCCCGGCGTAGGTATGCAAAACACACTGTGTGCGGTATTGCACCATGCAAATGAGGGCAAATAGCGATCCACAGTGGCGCGAGGCGTAAGAACGCGGCAATGTAAACCAAAAAGCGGTTTACATTTACCCAAACATACCGGAGGAGTAACGGAAGGCTGTCAAAGTCAGGTATCATATAGGTGCAATATGCCAATGTGGAAAGGCACCGAGAATGTCCAAAGAAAATATGCACAAAATGTAAAATGACATAAATGGCACGTATGTAGAAAGAACAGCAGACCCGGGATATGTGCACAGAAGTTGCAAAGCAATGAAATAATATGACAATGTCCTAAAAGAGCAGTAGAACACAAATCAGCTGCACAGCCACCACACACCATAGTATGTATGTAAAGCTGCAACCCCAGCGCAATGGTTGTCAAGGAGTGGTGGCGGTGTCCGCGCCGTAACCATGTATTAGTAGTCAATTCCATGCAAATGAGGCAGATAATAGTGTGGGGGGAAAAGG